>NW_020954588.1:1311632-1390809 GCF_900497805.2 Vombatus ursinus
GCCCCGGGGCGTGGTGCCCCAGGGTCCCTAACGGAGGGTCTATCACAGCAACAGATAGTATATTGGGGGTGAGAGAGAGGGAAAAGTTGAAGATGACACTTAAGTTGGGACAATGGTAGAGCCTTCAACAGTAATAGGGAATTTTGGAAGGGGGAGCATCTAGGGAGAAAGAAAATGAGTTCAGTTTCAGACATGTTGAATTTAAGATATCTACAGGACATCCAATTCAATATGTCCAAAAGGCAGTTTGAGATGTGAGACTGGAGAGGTCAGCAAAGATGTTAGGACTGGTAGGTGGATTTGAGAAACATCAATAGAAAGATGACAATAGAATTCTTGGGTGCTTATGAGCTACCAAATAAAAAAGCAGAGAAGGAGAAGAAAAGAAAGCACAGAAGAGAATCCTATGGGATACTCATGGTTATCAGGAATGATTTGGAAAGAGATCCCAAAGATGACAGAGCAGGAGTGGTAAGGTAGGTAAGTCAAGATCTAGGTGAAAGAAGTGTCACATATACTTAGAAAGAAAAGAATCTCCTGAAGAAGAGGATGGTGGACAGTTTCAAAGGCTACAGAGAGGTCAAGAAGGCAGAAGTATGAGAAAAGGACTTTGGATTTGGCAATTAAGAAGCTGTTAAGTTATTAGTAACTTTGGAGAGGGCAGTTTCAGATGAATGAGGAGGATAGAAGCCATATTGTAGAGAGTTAAGAAGAGAATGAGAGGAAAAGAAATGAAGGCATCCATTGTAGTTGTCCTTGTCAAGGAATTAAGCAACAAAAGGCAGGGGAGATGTGGCTTGATAATTATGAAGGATAGATGGATTAAGTAAGGATTTTGAGGAGATGTGGGCGTGTTTGTAAATAGTTTAGAAGCAGCAGTAGATAGCTAGAGATTGAAGATAAAGTAAGAAAGTAGAGATTATAGAGGGGGCAATATGCTGGAGGAGGGAAGAGACAGGATGGAACAGGGTCACCTGTTCATGTAAAAGGATTTGTTTTGGCAAAGAGAGAGGCCATTTCTTGTGAAACTGAGGTGTAGGAAGATATAATGCAGAAGCTCTCTAGGTGATGTGAGATAAGGAGAAGGGGAAAAGAGGGAATTCTCAGTGAATGGCCTCATCATTTTCAGTGAAATATGCAGCAAGGTTCTCAGCTGAGAGGGCAGGGGCAGAAGGAGCCAGGGGAAGTTTGAGGAGGGATAAAAAGAATTAGAAGAGCTACTATGGTGAATGTGATATTGAGTTAACTAGGGGGGGTATAAAAATATGTCTTTCAGTGATGAGGACCCAGTTGAGTGCCTCACAGCTTATATAACAAAAATTTGTAGTGCAGTTTCTGATTTTTTTCTACCTTCATTTAGCAGCACATTGTAGGAGCAAAGTAAAAATTGGCAGGGGTTATCAAAGGCTAAGGCTTGGCAAGGCACAATCTGAGATGTATTCAAGAGAAGAGGACAGTGTAGAGTTAACTGGTTCACCAAGAGGTCAAGATGGAGAAAGGAGGAGAGTATAGCAAGAGCAAGGATAATGGTTGGGGACAACTGAGATGTAAAGGGATTGGAGGTCAAGGTGTGGATGAAGAATAGGGTTTAGTATTGCAAGAGAGAGGGTAGGAGGAATAATAGATTAAAATCAGATAAGGTAATTTCATTGTTCATGTTCAGTGGTGTATTTTGGAGTGATAGCAAGATCAAGGGTATGAGCATCTTTGTGTGTAGCTGAAGTGGAGGATAGGTTATATAAAATTAGTAAATTCTAAAACTATTACTTTTTTTCTTGCCATCAACTTTTTTATAACTCTGCAAAACCAAAACTAGACCTAACCTAATCATTCAGGCAATTAGGTGGCAAAGTGGACCAGGAGTCAGAGATGAATTCAAATCTTCCCTCAGATACTTACTGGTGTGAACATGGGCAAGTCATTTAACCTCTGTCTGTCTCAGTTTCCTCATGTCTAGATAATAACGTTATCTAGCTGCCGGGGTTGGTGTGAAAATCAAATGAGATAATATTTTTAAAGTGTCTTGTAATAGAAGTATGTATAGTACAGTATGTATCTGTGTTTTTGTGTATATATGCATATATATCTATATATACATATATACATACATGTATACATGTATGTGTGTTTGTCTAATGGTAGCCTTTTCTATGGAAGGATAGGGAGAAGGGGAGGGGGAAAAAGTGCACAACAAAGAACAAAAGAAAACTTCAAAGAAAGCACTGAAAAGCAGGGTAGCTTTGAAAATGATGTATAGTATTTATGACAGTTTTTTTTAAAGAAACTGTGAAATGGGAAAAAAATGAAATGCTTTATAAACCTTAAAGCACTATATGAATGCTAGCTATGATGATGATGATGTTACTATTATCTAGGATTTCCTCTTTCCCACATGTCTTAATTTGTGATGTGTATTGACTTTTTAATTCACTTATTTTAAATCTGAAGTAAGGAGAAAGTGTTTTTATTTCTAGTCAATTACTTCATATAGTTTTAAAAATATTTTTTCAGGTAGGTTTACAAAATATTACAAAATAAATCTCCATGTACATTTATAGTAAGGCAAAGAGTTTCTTTTAGCATGCTTAATTAAAGAAACCATGTGAAATAAGGTTTTGAGGCTAAAGTTCTCCCTTAACCAGGTCTTTAAACATCTAGGGTCTTTAAATAACCTACAATTTATGGAGAAAGTAACCAAAACCCTATTAGCACAAGGTCATTTTTTTGTAAAGGATCGAAAATAAAGGCACAGAAAGGGAAATGAATAAAACATTCTTTGATACAGTATTTGAGGAACCAAGGAGGGCAGAAGGAAAATTTGGGAGGTTGGGAAATGAAGGGATCCAGAAGAAGAGGACATCTGGAGAGTTTACTTATACAAAGGTCTGTCCTTGGTGGTATGAATCTCATTAAAGTCATTTTGGGGTACAATATGTTTCCTTAAACAGAATATGAGAACTAAAGATATTCACAAGAGACCAGAATAAGGTTGAAGAGAAAGAATTTTAGTTAGAATTGTAGATTGTATGTAATGCTAGTATTTGCTTATCTTTCAGGTGAGTATGAATTATTTCCAGTAAAAGGGGAAAGTAGGTTATAGGGAATGGTGGAACGGAGTGAGATGGTACAGTATAATTGTGAACGGGATAACAAAACTAAGAAACAGAAAACATGAAAGAAATGTCCCTATTGTTGGGACCTGGCCTTGACAGTATTCAGCAAATATATTGTGGAACATTACTAGTCTACTAACTTCTGAAATCACCATTATTTGAATTCAACCTTGGATAAGCAAATGAAAAGGAAGACAAATGAAAAGCTCAGTTGAGCATGGCCTTGTCTCCTGACACCTCCCTTTTGTAGTGAGATATGAAGGCTATGGAAACAGAGTCCAACTTCTACGTAGGGATTCTTAACTTTTTTTAAATGTGTCATGGAACCATTTAGGGTTCTTCCCACAATAAAATTTATGAGGAATAAAATAAAATACATAGGATCAAAAAGGAAACTAATTATGAAGAAATATGTTATATATGCATATATATAAAACATATATATATATGCATGCATATATAGCATCACATTATATACATACATGTGCATCTGTCTATCTATATATCTATTTAATCTAATAAATATATCACAGAGTACAGAACCCTTGCAGCATTTTCCATCATGCTATTAAATGACTTTGAGTATCATCCCAGTAAAAGACTGTTTCGGCTTTCTGAGAAGTAGTCTAGCTAAACATATAACAGGTCATTCTCTGTAGCTCTACTTTTTGGTATGTATTCTTTGGCTGTGGCAATCCATGAAATAAGGAAAACTACCAAATTGCCTTCCGTCCTGAGGGACTCACTTCTGTATTGATAGACATTGTGATGATGCCAGGGTGGAGGTAGGCAGAAGAAACTAAATCACATAGGGTTTTAGATCACCTGTAAACAGTGGTGCAATTGTTGGTACTCTAAACATGAAGTTTCTGTCTAAAGACCAATGAGGCAATATTCTAATGGAGAAACTGAATCATATAAATATTGACATTTTCTTTACAAACGGAGCCAGAAAATATGAAATTGTAGCTGAAAGATGGCTGATGACAGATTTTTCTTGGAGAGGCAAGTAAAGGAGGGTTTCTGTTGTTGTTGTTGTTGTTTTGTGAACTCAGAATCACTTAGAAACAGCATTTCATGGGGGTAGTTCACCATTCCCAAATTTCAGCATTCACAATGGGCACGAACAAAATGACTTACATGAAGATAAGTCAATGAGCATTTCTTAAGTTCCTACTATGTCCCAGGCATTTTGCTAGATGTTGGGGACACAAAGAAATTAAAGAAAAAACAGTCCCTGCTCTCAAGAACTTTACAGTCTAGAAGTAGAGACAACATGCAAACAACAATGTACAAACAAGATATATGGAATAACTTGGTGATATTCTTAGAGGCAAGGCACTAACTTTAAAGGTTACTGGGGAAGGCTTCTAGGAGAAGGTGGAGTTTAGTTGGGACCTAAAAGAAGGCAGGGAAGCCAGGAAGCCAAGATAAGGAGAGAGAAAATTCCAGGTATGGAGAACTACCAGAGAAAATGGTTATAGTTGGGAGATAGAACAACAGGGAGACCAACATCCCTAGATCACTGAATATGGGGAGTGGGTGTATGGTGAGACCATTAGGAAATAGAGGAATTCTAAAAAGAACTTGAGAAGCTCTTCCAAATGAAGGCATTGTATACTTTAGCATTTAGTGACATCAGTACAAAGGTAAGCATAGGAAAGGATGGTCAAACAACGTATTGGACAATATGGCTCTGGATCAGAAAACAAAAGAGACCAAAGGTTTGTATATTAAGGTGGAAATTAGACAGATCTATGGTTAGATAAAACAGACTTTTGGATGTGCTGCCTTGCACCTACTAGCAAATTGAGAACAGTGATATTTAATTTGAGAACAAGGCAAAACCCATTTAAGGAGGTATTATACTTTTAAAGAACTCTGATTAACCAATTGAAAAATATAGGTACTCAAATACAGCTCTCTAATTGCTACAGATTTCAGCTGACAGGTTTTTCCTTTCTATTACTGGATTAAGAATTTGTTAAGGAATTTGTATTCTTATACCTAGATAACTGCAGCAATAGCCTAACTAATCCCCCTGCCTCCAGTATCTTTCTCTTCTGATCACCCTGAACCACTTCCATAATGATTCTTCTGTAATGACAATCTTGTAAGGGCTCACTATTGTCTAGTATACTAAGTCTAAATGCCTTTTGATGGTACAATTTCACCTATTCAAGCAATTGAACCTCAATAATCTCCCAATGTAGATACTGCTGTTTGGCTCACATGCTAAGGCAATGTTCAATTATCCTTGTTCGTGTTAAGGTAAGACAAGAGAGAGAGAATGAAGGGAAGAAAGAGGTAGGAGATGTAGACAGAGGAAGAGGAGAGAAGAGGAAATGGAGGGATGATGAGAGGAATTGAGAGGAGAGTGAGAGACAGAGAGTCAGATACTTAGAGAGAAGAATTTAAACTTCCCTCCTCACTTTTTTTTTTTTTTTGAGGCTACATCTCTATTTCTCCCAGGCTGGAATTGCAGTAGTCACTCATGGGCCCAGTCTTACTGCTAATTGGCACAGGAGCCAATGTCACCCGCCAGTGACACTCACTCTGTTTCTGGCCTTGGCCAATTCGTCCCCCTTAGGTGAAGGGAAGGGAACAAGCATTTATTAAGGGCCTAGCATGTGCCAGGCACTGCGCTAAGTGCTTTACAAATATCTCATTTGATCCTCACAACAACACTGGGAATTATATCTTATTATTTCCATTTTAGAGATGAGAAAACTGAGGCATGCAGAGGTTAAGCAGGTAGCCCAGGATTATATAACTAGTAAGTGTCTGAGCCCAAATTTGAATTTGGGTCTTCCTGACCCCAGCCCCAGTACTTTCCCCACTTTACCACTAGCTACCTTAAGTAGCCTGGTAGTCCTCTGCTCTCTGGGTCTCACTCTATCAGAACTGGTTTAAGTTCAGACACCTAGCTGACCTAGCCCATTTCCTCTCAGGACCCTTGAGTTGAAGTGATCTCTTAACCTCAACCTGCCTAGTAAACAGGTATTACAGGTGTGCCGCATCACTCCTGACAATCTCTATTTAAACCTTCATTTAAAAAAATAATTTTTATTGATGTATTTTATATCACCATAATTTCCCCCAGTATACTTCCCCATATCCCTCTCAGAGAGCCACATTATATAAGAAATAATCCTTATAAAACAAAAAAAGAGGAAAAAAAAATCAGCCAAACTGATCAAATTATCAAAAGTCTGAAAATATGTGCAATGTGTTATGCTTAAGTACCTCCCTCTTCTGCAAAAGCATCTTCTCACATTTCTTCTTTTGAGCCAAGCTTATGTAAACCCTCAAAATATCACCAAGCATTCTGCACTTCTTCCTTCCTTTCTCAGAGGAAAAGATATGCCTATTCTTCACTAATAATAACCCCTCTACTGAACCCCATGATCCTATCTCTTTTCACCACCTTTAAGACCTTGCCCCAGCAGACATTTCTCTCTGACACATCATCAATCTCTCCTCCATTGGGTCATTCCCATCTGTTTAAACATTGAGGGCTCCCAAGTCCTAAAACAAAATAAACAAGACAAAACAAAACAAACAAAATGACAGTGTCCTCCTTTTTCTCCAAATAATAAAACCACAAGATTTCAGAGTTGAAAACAGCTCATTCCCCTTTTGGGTTGCATTAACTAGGTGGAAGGTTTGGTTGACTTTAAGCCCAAACTTGTTTTTTTGTCACTTCTTCCCATTACTGTTAGTTCTGCACTCTGGGAAAAATCAGGGCAAATCTTTTATATAACTGCTGTTAAAATATTTGAAGACAGTTATTATATCCCCTTTGAGTCTGCCCTTCTCTAGGCTCTGCTAAATTCAAAGCCTTCAACCAATCTTTCTGTGCCATATATTTGAAGTCCTTCACCATTCATTGCTTCCTCCCCTGGAGATCTTCTAGTTTTTCAATGTCTACATAAAATTGTAGTGCCCCAAAGTGAACAGACTATCCCCAATGCAATCTGACAAAGGAAAACTACAATAGGGCTATCGTCTTCTTACTCACTTACAGTAAGCCTCTCTTAATGAAAACTAAGATGTGATTGATTTTGTTGTTGGCCAAATCACACTATTGACTCATATTGAGCTTGTAATCCAGTAAAATCCTGAGATATTTTTTTTAAATAAGCTGCTCTCTAAGCTGGCTTCCCTCATCTTGTACTTTTGAAGTTGATTTTTTTTCTACCCGAGTGTAAGACTTTATATTTATCCCAATTGAATTTCATTTTATTTGATTCTGCCCATTGTTCTGGCCCACCATGATCTTTATAGATTCTGACTGTCATGTAGTGTGGGAACTTTCTGTCTAAGCTCTTATCATCTGCAAATTTTGTGAGTATGTCATCCAGGCTTTATCAAAGTTGTTGGCAAAAATGTTAAACAGCACAGGGCTAAGCATAGAACTCAAATAGGCTGATTTAGTTACTTGGGAGGTTGATTTTCTTTTGAAACTGCATGAGATTTTACATTTATCCCTATATATATTTTTTAGTCCATTTTTTTAGCTTGTTAAAATCTTAAAAAAAAAATTCTGACACCCTTTCATTCATTGCATTAGCTATCCCAGATAGTAGTATCTTCAGCAAATTTGGTAAGGATGTAATCTATACCTTTATCTCTGCCATTGTTAAGTATAATGATTTCACCCCATTCTCTAGTCTCTCTGTAGCAGATGGCAATGCAGCCATTCCCCTCCTTCTGGATACCCTCTCTTCCTTTTCTTCTCTCTCTTGGTTCTTCTACTGACTCTTCAGCTGATCCTTTTCCTTGTACCTTCTTAGCTCCTTTTCTTTCCTTCTTAAGATATGTGGTATCAAAGGTTCCGTCCTTAGAGTTCATGTCTTCTCATGCTAAATCAAGAGGACCGTTCTATCAACAATATCACAGCTACCTAGAATCTATGCTAAAACTAAGTTGGAATATTTGTCATCCTTGGTTCCATAAATGCTCCTATACTTTTTCCCCTTCATTCCTTTGTTTATGTTGTTACCTATCCCTAGAATTCTACCCCCTCCTGATAAATCTTACTTATCCATTGAAGTCTAGATCAAATATCATTTCCTCCCCATCCCTAAAGTCACTAATGGTATTTTCTCACTTTGATCTTAAGTAGCACTTTTCCCTCTTCTCTTTCAAATATATTACTGATTTTTTTTGTATTATAGCTATGTGTGTTTATGTGAAGGAAGGAGGGAAGGAAGGAAAGAAGGAAGGAAGGAAGGAAAGAAGGAAGGAAAGAAGGAAGGAAGGAAGGAAAGAAGGAAGGAAGGAAGGAAAGAAGGAAGGAAGGAAGGAAGGAAGGAAGGAAGGAATTGTCTAACTGCAACTGGCCAGTTGGGTCCCCAGTGGGGCAGCTACTACTGAAGAGGAGTAGGGGTTTTGGGGTGCTCCTACTTGCAGAGGCACCCCAAGATCGCGGCACCAAATCTGCCTGAATGAATGAATTCAACCCAAATCTTTTTCCAGTCAGAGAAAAAGTTTATTAAAGCTAAAGCATATAGGCCAGACTCCCAAGGAACCCAAACATCAGTGAGCTAAATGGGGGCTAAAGTGGATAGGCCATGTGACCCCTGTGAGGATGAGCGAGCTTGAGAAAACCTCAGCCTCTGGGTTTGAGAGATTCTCAGCATCTGAATGGGGGCAAAGGTGAATCTTAAGCACAGAAAGACTGTGGGGCGGGGAATCTAGGGGTGGCCAAGTAGTTTGGAATGACTGGAGGAGGGGTCTAAGGAGATCTGGATGGGAGTGGCTAGTAAGCTGGGGTGAACAGAACTCCTGGATCCTGAACCTCCTGGCACCTAGCTAGGATTAAGAGTGGGAAATGGCCAAAGGCCATAGGAAGGTAAAACAATGGGAAAGGTCAGTTGAAGTGGGAGGTGGTTGAGAAAAAGGGTCCAGGTGAGAATTTCCCTTTGGAAGGTCTGAGAGATTTGAATAGACAATGAGAATAGATAATGAAGGGAGCTGGAAGGTAGAAGTTTGCTTTCAAAGGGAGATAAAGAGAGACAAACAAGAGCCAGGTTCTTTTCAGGGTCTGGGAGGAAAGATGCATATCAAAAAGGCGAGGCCAAGGCTTTGGAAAAGGGCTTAACAATAAAACTATTGGTGGCAAAGGTCTTGGCTTCTGAAACTGAATGAAACCCTCTTCACTACTACTCACAAATTGTTGTTTGTCCTTCCTTGTGGAAGAGGCAAGGCTTACAAAGCCATCAGTTTCACTCTCTCCTCCAAGGTCATCTGAGTCCCTCCCTTCCTTCCTTTCTTCCTCCCTTCCTTCCTTCCTTCCTTCCACCCTCCCTCCCTCCCTTCCTCCCTTCCTCCCTCCCTCCCTCCCTCCCTTCCTTTCTTCCTTCCTTCCTTCCTTCCTTCCTGCCTTCCTTCCTGCCTTCCTCCCTTCCTTCCTCCCTTCCTTCCTCCCTTCCTCCTCCCTTCCCCTTCCCTTCCCTTCCCTTCCCTTCCATCCTTCTACCTTCCTTCTTCTTCTCCCTCTGTCCACAAAGGGAATCATACTCTTACATATGGATGTTCTGCCCAAAAGAACATAAATTTTGATTGCTGAAAACCTCACAAGATATCTTGGGGTTTGGGGGCTAGATTTTTTTCCCCTCTTCTCTACTTATTTTCCTACCATTAAAAGAAAAAAACTGGAACAATTAACTCTTTTGTCCTATGTAGTTTCATTTATGGTTTCTTGAAACAGAGCTCTGGAAATTCAGGTTTTGGGATTCAATTTGAAATTTAAATGGAGCTACTTGATCAAGCCTTCAAGCCCAATCACTCTGGCTCTCACTGATTGGCCAATAATAGGTCCCAGCCCAAGCCTCAAATGCTCATTGTTTGGCTTTTGATGGCTCAGAGTGACTGTAAATAGCTATTGTTTCTGTTAAGGCCAGAAAACCTGAGGGTGTTCCCCTCTAGGTTTATTGATTGATTTAGAGTAGGCAAACTAAGACATCTTTTGCTTTATTTCTTACCTAGCCTTAAATCACAGAATAAGTGTTGCCTCAGACAAACTGAGACCTGAGAAAGACCTTAGCTTAAAAAGGCCAAGGTCTTGCACTGCATCTGGGGTCATCTCCAGTCATCCTGACTTATGTCTTGCCACTGGCCTCAGAGGACCCTAGAGGAGGGAGTGAGACACAGCCCAGCCACACTTAAATCAAGTTCTTGTGCAAGTCAAGGCATCCCCATCCTGATGTCATTGGTCCTCATCCAGAATGAAGGACAAACAACAACAGCTTCTAAGTTCTGAGAGGGCAAATCATCTATCTTAGTATCGCCATTAGTGCCTAATACAGTGCTCTCCATAATCTGGATCAGGGCTTCGCAACCGTGGCCTGGCAAAGGATTTCTTTTTCCTTTACATTTTTCATGAGTGTCCAAAATCCTTTGGCAGGCTGCAGGTTGTATAGGCCTGATCTAGGTATTTAATAAATATTTGCTGAATAAAAACCGGCATCATAGAATTGACTATTAGCATACACTTTATGAATGGATACAAAATATTAACATCAGCATTCATACTTCAATTATTTTTCTCTGATTTGATACTACATGATAATTACATTTTACTTCAGATGACCATCCACTTGATTTATCATAAATGCTTATACTTGCAGTTTTCTCATCAAGACAGAACATCAATTGGTTTAGAATATACCTGAAAAAAACAGACCTGATACTTTCTCTTCCTATATGATCCAGTAACATAGGAAAAGTAAGGGAAAGCATTATGTCTTGCCTACTAAGTGTGATCTGGACTGAATAACTGATGGATAGGTTGGGTGGTCTATTGGTCTCCAGTTGTTGTTAAGGGAGCTAGAAAAAATGTACATTATAATGGCTGCATTTATGAGAGAACACAGGAAAATATCAGAGAGTATGAACAACTGCTGAATGAATGAGTTGTTATCTGTATTGGTGGAGGAAATGCCCATATGGATGAGAGATCACAGATCCATTAAAACATGGAAGAAATCATCAGCTACTTGTTTTGTATCTTAAAACACATTAGACACACGTGTTGCCCCTCTCCCTCAATTGTCCAAACTTCAAACTATATTGTATACGCCTTGAGATCAGTAACTTCATGCTTTATATATACACACGTATACATGTATGTATTGTGTGTATGTACACAACACATACATATACATATATAATTCTTTTGAATTCCTAATAAAGTGCTAGTTACAAGTAGATATTTAATAAGGGTTTATTGAATTGAATAATAAATACATGTTGTTGTTCAGTCATTTTCAGTTGTGTCCTTTTTTTGTGACCCCATTTGGGTTTTTCTTGGCAAAAATACTGGGGTAGTTTGCCATTTCCTTTTCCAGTTCATTTTACAGATGAGGAAACTGAGGCCAACAGGGTTAAGTGACTTGCCCAGAGTCACATAGCTAGTAAGTGTCTGAGACCAGATTTGATTCTGAAATAGGAGTCTTCCTGAATTCAAGCCTAGCACTCTATTCACTGCACCACCTAGCTGTCCCCAATAAATTGATAGTAAGGACTTAATAAATACTTATAATATTGAACAGTATCATCAGACATATTCTAAATGTCTACTACATATAAATTATTGTATTTAGAGCAGTTATATAATTTATTAAAACTAGTTTCTACCCATAAGAAACTTCTAACTTAAAATGAGAGTAGAGAAAATGGAAATTGATTTATTTTTAAACATCCTCAAAAATGTTTTTGAAGCTACTGAAATACAAATAGGAATGAGCACTATCATTTTCATTATACCCATGAAAAGCTTAAAGAACTTTATTTTCCTAAAAATTTTTATTCTCTATCATAACTTCTTCCTCTAAGGTTCTATGGTATTTGAGATGTGACAATAAATAGGAGCACACACATACATATATAATATATGTTTATACATGCATATATGTGCATATATGTACACATGCATATATGTATATGTGCATATATATGTAATGTGTATACATAGTATATACATAGGTGTATATACACACATATTAATGTAGACATCCAAACATGTATTGTCCTTCAAAGTAGTAATGTTTTGAACTGATTTTCAAATTTATCATGGGCTCTACATTTAATTCACAGTGTTGACCTAAATATTTGATTGCTAACAATATTGTTAGATTAGGTATATACCCTCTGAAGGTGATTGTTTTCAAAGGAACACTCTTGCTCTTGACATTTATGTTTCTATATTTTCATTAGCGGGTGCCAAGATTCACTTGATCTTTGGGTCACCCACAGGTGTCAAATTAACTGTTGGTTTCCTAGATGTGAGCTTCCTGTCCAGTGACCAACAAGCTTCACTGGTGGGGGAAGAGCCTAAACTATCAGTATAATCCATTATAATCAGTATAATTTGTTCTACTACAGGAAGGGAAATGTAACCATATTAATAATTCTTATTATGAGTAAAAATAGAAGACAGTAGGAGTTGCAACCAAATAGTAACATGACTTGTAAAATTGTAAAAATTGTGTTGGTGCAATGGTGGACACCAGAAATGTTATTTCCTAGGACTCTTGGTCATCTCACTCTGCAATGTTTGTGACAAATATAGACCAAGCTCTAGCAAGATCAGGACCAAGTTTCACATTAAAGTATGAGGTAAAGCTCACCTATTTTTAGCATCATTAGTTATCATCAATGTTATCATAATCCAAAAAGCAACCTAGGGTAATGAATATTCCTTATCCCACCTGCCTTGGACCATGGTAGGAAATGGAAAGCCCAGAAGGAAAGTGAGGAGTGTGACTTTTGGGGAGGTTTTCTAAAAACCCCCAAAACAGCAAAGGGATATAGAAACCAGTGTGTGTCACACTGCCCAGGGATTGAGGGAGGTAGAAAATAAATGGGATAAATCAATTATTCATATCACAAGTGGGAAATGAAGACTTGATTGAGTAGGGTGAGTAGGAAGTATTCCTCAATAGAATGAGAAAGACTGTTGCATATAGGATAGGTGTGGAGGACCCAGATCTTAAAGAAGATAACACTTCCTATAGCCTGGAGGAATTCTTCATCTCTGGCCATCTCTAATGCTCCTGGGCCTTTCTCACACCTACAAAAAGTAAAAAGTACCATAAACACTGTCAGGAGAGGCTGTGTAGTCCTTTCACTAATCTCCAGACCCTGGAGGTACTTAGTACCAATTGCTGGGAGCAAAAAGTAATGACCACCACAAGAAAGATCCGTTACACCTGCTGGGAGAGAAGGGCAATGGCAGTGCTGAGAGAATAAATGTCAGGTGCAGCTCTGCAGTGGGGAGTGAAGAGGGGGGAGGATTAAGTTTCCAGCCTACTTTTCTGGAGCCTTACACAGTATGGTACCATGAGTTACAGGAACTGTACAGGTTGTAAGGCTTCAGGGACCCACAAAAAGGTACAAGGTAATTTCTGAAATCTCTATAGGCTCCATTTGAATCCTTTGCATCTTTTACTCTGTAAATGAAAGGGCATCTATGCTGCATGCCTTGTGAGCTTGAGTATTTGTAAGAGGTGCTTGGGCAGGGACATAGTGTTGTCCAATCCATGAGATCCATAGTGAATTGAGTTTCAGGCTTTGTCTTTGAGAAAGAAATCTAGCTAGTAAATCCCAAGTTAAATAGGTAGCTTTTGACCATCAAAATTTATCTTCCGTAAGAAAGAGGAGGAAGAGGGGAGGGAGAAAAGAGGAGAGGAAGAGCTGAGTTGCCCCATTGGAACTTGCCAACTGACTTGCAATTGACTTTGATATGAGTGAGGGAGGGCTGTACAAAGTCACCAGCCTCACTTTCTTCTCCAGAGCCATCTGGGTCTAGTGGCCCGATATGGATCAGGATGACTGGAGAAGGCCCAGGATGCAGTGGGAGACATCGGCCCTCTTAAGCTAAGGTTTTTTTTGGGGGGGGGGGTGCCTTCAGGCTCAGAGTGAATGGGAATGGTAACTGTTTCTCTTTTGGCCAGCAACCCTGAGGGTCTTCCCCTCCCAGTTTGATTTTTTTTTTTATAAAAGGGTACTTGACTCACTTCTTAAAAAGGCCCATTCCTTGAATGGGCATTGCCTCACTCAAAGTGAGGACCTGAAAAGACCTTAGCACAATTCAAAATTTATTTTCATTTATACCTACTAGACAGAGACACCGAATTATTTAGAGAATTTGTGAAACTAAGCCTACACCCATAATCCAAGACCTTTAACTCCTAATATGACACTAAATACATTGTAAAACTTTATGAGAAAGTTTTTCAAAAGAAAAGGGGGGGGGGTAAAAGGAAAGAGCTTTTGTAACATCTCTGCACCTGTTACAGATAAGCCATAACAAAGACTTATTTCACAAGTGCAGATAAGGATGGGGGCAACTCTATGCTTGACTATACTTTGGGTAATTGAATGCAGCTGGGTAATTAAAAAGGCTGTAATCTCATTAAGGTCTGTGCATTAGGTGTTGTCTGACTCAGGCTCTAAATGCTCAGCTTTCAGAGCCAGAATCCTCTTTTGCAATGAGAGAGAAGTAAAAGGAAACAAACAAAAAACCCTTCAACTCTGCTGAGAGTCGAATAGTCTGGGGCAAGAGAGCAGGTAATGACTGTTTTAATGATGGGTTCTAGGACCCATCAGGGCAAGGATTCTGGTGTACTACATGATGACTCCCTCAAATTTAAATACCATACCTGCTTGAAGTTTGTAGCTCTCACCTATTTGCTCAGAAGCTTCATTTCTTCTTCTCAAAATATTTTCATCCAAGCAAAAGAGGAAAAAAAAAAAGATACTATTATATGGCTTGGAGTGGTGAAAGGGACTGTAGGTAGCCAGAAGCTGTTTGGAAACAGTGGCTTGAAACACTTGTCCTTAAAGCAAGTTAGAAGTGTACATACAAGTGGGGACCAACTCTCCTATGGTGTTAGCCACCCTTCTCTCGTGGGTCCGTTAGGCTCTCCTAATTGTGCAATGGGATTAAGTAGCAAATGTTCAATAATTCTGAATGTACTGCCCAACTAGGGTACCATTACAAATCTAAAAGAAGAAAAAAAAAGAAAAACCCTTTCCTCTGGCCCCTATAGTGACTCTCTTTCTCCCCAAGATTGATTATGTTCATAAATGTCCTCTGCTATTATTGACCTGCCTTGGCAGACTTGACCCGGCAGCAAGAGGTACAAATAAAGTCCTAGGCAATCCCCTCAGTATTTAGGAGAGTGCTCAGCATCTGTAAAAGAAAGTACAGTGGAAAATATCACCGGGAAGGTGCCTCTTCTCTTTGGTTTTGGGCTACAGCCCTGAATTGATTAGTATCTATTACTCTCAGAGTCACAGGTGACCAGAACCCCTGAAAGGAAGGGATTGTATCTTCTACTTCCTCTATTACTCCCCACAACTCCCAGGGCAGTCTCCTCTATACACTGAGACTCAATAAAGGTTGCTGCCTGCCTGACAGCCCATTTGCAGAAGCACAATACAAGGGACTTGGAATCCACTGAGGTTTTCAGCTGCTACAGCGATCAAAGGGGCAGTTGGATGGTGAACTTTTCTGCTAGGTCAGCTTCCAGTGACTATAAATGAGCTATGAATCACAGTGGGAAAGGGAAAGCAGGGGGTTTGTGTACAGTGGAGGAGAGGAAGGGGAGGGCTCGTGTTCGCTGCTATGGGATGTGTCTTTCTGAAGTCAATTTAACTGGCAGATTAAATCAATGCAAAGCATCAATGCATTCAGCTGCATTAGCCTCCATTAGTATAGATTGGGGATTGTAGTATTCCCCCTAATTAAAGCTCTCCATTTAAAATGAAGATATTTTTGTTGCCAATGCTAGGAAAATTAAATCTAAAATCTGCCACAGTGCATATTCACCACCCCCCCTTTATTCTGGATGACTATAATTAAACCACTGTTAAATATCACCCCCACCCCCAGAGAGAGAAAGGAAAATGACTTGGTAAGGAAGTGGCATGAGACAGATGAAATGAAGAGAAACAGATAAGAAGCAATAATGTTGCTCTCCTTTTTTTATTATTATTATTGTCACGCGGACAGAGTTCACATCACCTTTCTTATTTCATATCCTCTTGGAGTTACCGCAATGATCAAAAAATTCTGATTTATAAAAAAAGTGTCACAAAGAACTTTGATGCTCAGATCCCTATTAAAATAATGGAAAATCATACTCTCCTAAACCTGATGTGTCTGCTGACATACTGGATATTATATTTAGGGAAGAAATTTTAACTTAAGAAAAACTTGGCCCAATCTATAATGGAAGAGAGTGAGTATTGTTGCAACTGGAAAATCTCTTCCCTCCTTCAAACAGAAGCCCTTTCAAATCTGTTTTAGATTTCAATTTTCCTTAGACTCTCTGTACCATCTGTTGTTGGTGGGCTGGTTAGGCTGTTATAATAGTCAACTAGTCATTTTAAATGCTTAAAGAATCCATAATAGTCTCAATTCATTTTATTTATCAAGTGTTCTTTAAACATTAACTATGTGCCATATACTGTGCTAGGTCCTGGAGATTCAAAGACAGAATGAAATACTCTCTGCCCTCAAAAAGCTTACATTTGACCAGGGAGAAGGGAGGACAAGTAACTATAAAACTAATTACAAAATATATAGAGTAATTTCTGGGTGGAAGATACAATATGTTAACATGTTATATTATGTTACTAGCTGTGTAACCCTGAGCAAGTCACTTAACCCTGTTAACATGTTAACAATAGAACACAGGCTCCAGAGGGCACACTGGAAAGGTAGGCATGAGTAGGCTGAAGATAACTTCAGAGGGATAGTGCCGATGAAAGGATACTGATGGAGCATCAATGGATGAATAGAACAGGGAATGGTGATCAGGAGAGGAAGTTCTAGGGGAGGCAGCCTACAACTCAGAACCACAAGGATTCTGCATGGAACCACAAGACATCAGTCTTCTGCCATGCCTTTTCAAGTGGCAAAGATAATACAATTCTTAAGGAGAAAGTGAGAGGTGACACATTATAGTCTGTTTCTTTTTGATGTTCGAGGCAGGGGTCAATAGAGTCCCACAGTGAGGCTGAGAGCAGAAGATGAAACAGGTTTGAAGTCCTCCATCTGAGCAAGATCAGTTTTATTCTATAACTCACCCCAATATTGAGTAGATCTTAGAAAATCTTTGATCTCATTTTTACATTCATCATTATATTGTTTTCTTCTATCTTATGAGTCTAGAGCATCATCGCATCTCCCATTGTCTTCAGTATCTTTAATTCACTGCCCACGGTAGGCAAAGTTAAGTAGAGCTTCAAGCAACAAATGAACAAATTCCTAGTTCACATTAGGAATTATCTTTTTGGTATACAGAAATATTTCCTAACATACAAGGAAATTTCCTAAGTTAAGTGATCTCTGCTACATCTAGATATGTGATCTTGGGCAAGTCACTACTCTCTGAAACAATTTCTTCATCTATAAAATAGGATTGTAATAATTCTACTACCTACTTCTTACCTTTGTCACACACAGGTGATCACATTACATCCTGTCTCCTACAGTACATTGACGCCTCTATAATCCCAACTCTCCTTCTCTATTGGTTACTGCCCTCTTGCCTATAAACATGTCAAATTGGCACCACCCTTAATAGATGCTATTGAAAATGTAATATACAGCTGGGAAAATCACAAAATCATGATTGGAAGAGATCTCAGAGGTCATAGGGTTGCTATTAGTGATGTAGGGCTGTTCATTCATTTCAGTTCAGTGTCTGACTCTTCTTGATCTCAAGTAGGGTTTTCTTGGCAGAAATACTGGAGTGGGTTTGCTATTTCCTCCTCCAGCTTATTTTTCAGATGAGGAAAGTGAGGTAAACAGGATTAAGTGATTTGCTCAGGGTCACACACCTAAGTATCTGAGGTCAGATTTGAACTCGGGAAGATGAGTCCTCCTGATTCCAGGCCTGGCACTCTGTCCACTGTGCCCCCTAGGGCTGGTGAGGGCCTTCAATCCATAATCCAACAAAGATATTCTCTCCAACATTAGCAACAATTGGTCATCTCACCTTTTTTTGAAGACTGCTAACCTGAGAGACCCTGCTAGCTCTCAAACTTTCCTACTCTGCTTTTGTATAGCAATAATTAATTTTCCTTTTTATAAATTTCATCCATTCTTAGTTCTATCCTCTGGAGCTAAAGAGAACAAGTCTTATTCCTTTAAAGAAGAAAGCATAATGATATCATAGAATTTTGGAGTTGGATAATATATTAGAGATCATCTTGTCCCGACCTGACATGAAAATTCTTTAAAATATCTGGATTAATCCACTCTTTGATGGAATAACAATGATAGATGGTTAGTATACCTTATGACATTGATATGGTGCTTGTATAGGAGTATGAGAGAGAGACAGAGAGACAAAGACAAAACAGTGGGTGTGTGCGTCTGTGTACGCGTGCACGCGTACGTGTGTGAGAGAGAGACAGAGAGATGCAGCATTAGAAGTAAATTTCATTAAATCAGGGATTGTCACCGTATTTCTTCTTGTATATTGGTTGTGTGCTCTGCTCAGTATATTTTGAGTGCTCAATAAATATCGACATCAGCCAATTGTAGGCCACAGGAGAGTATTGGTCAGCTATCAATAGAACAAGTGGTGGTAATATATTTTGTTCCATTAAAAAAAATGACAACTGGATTAACAGGAAGTCCATTCTTTGCAACCCTCAGTTAAGTTATGACTTTTTTTTTGTATTCTTCTTTGACGATAAACCAAAGAGCAAGCTTATACAAGGGATTTATTCAGTAAACGCCTTCTATGGTCCAATCTCCTGTATCTTCTCAGTCATCATCTACAGAAGTTACAATTTTAGAAACTAGAATTGCTGTGATTATCCTGGCTGGGAGGAGGAGGTGTTCCAGCCTGAGGTTCAGATTTTAGCTGATGGTAAACTAATGTGAATATTCACCCAGGATGTGAGAAAGTCACCAAAACAGGAAATAAGGCATGGACTGTTAAAACTCATTTGCTAGAGGCCAGGAATCAACAGAGCAAGCTTTCAAAGGACCAAAGATCAAAGTCAAAAAAAGTAGAAACCAGTTTACAAATATAAATTTGAAGATTCCCACAGGTCTGGATTAGGGAGACAACCCAGGAGCTGTGTGGACCTTGAAAATGTAACTATTTTTTTTTCATTTGCTCAAACACACTCTTCCAAGCTTGAAAATTCATGACCAAGTTATTATTTCAATACTTTACGTCATCAAAGACTAAATAATATTTATAGCAGGAAAGTAGATTAAAATGTTTTAGGAAGACTTGAAATTTATGGTGGACACAGTGAATTTTTCTTTTGTTTTTAGTTCACCTCTAAGCTAGATTTGGTTTACTGGAAAATTATACTCCCTGAGCATTTAAATATTGTGGTAAACAGGAACCTAACTATATTACTTACATACCAACCTTTTATATAGCATGGTCACATTTTACATGTTTTTTTTTTTTTATTTTACAGATGAGGAAACAAAATTGGTTGATTTATAAAAGGCTTTACAAACCTCAAAATGTAATAAATTCTAATTGTGATTATTTGATTGCTCATCAAGAAATATTTGATGATTCAATAACCAAATTCAAGAGAGCTTGTGACTTTGTAGGATTTTTCTTCCTAACCCCACTTAAAGTTGCTCTGGAACAAATTACTTCTCTATTTAATGATTCTGAATGACAAAAAGCATTGGGATCTACATGAAACCCTCTAAAATTTCCATAGCAAACCAATCTAGTCACCAGCATAGTGACTGAGGTGTCATGTATTTAAAAGATAATGCCATTCTGAGGAATACAATCTAATTTTTGTTTAAATCTTCCTTAATGGCTTCCCTGGAACCAAGAGAAAGAAATCTCAGAACATGAATTTTTTTCTAATAAAAAGGAAACTTCTAGGCTCTGATGTTGACCAGTAAGTGTTTATCATGCTCTATACTTATGATCTGATGAACTTATGAGTCTGCAGTTCAAAAATGAAGTGTTCCAAAAGTCCTAGTGAAGGTTTAAGCACTGTATTAAGACTTTGGGACAACCTGTACAGCATAGATCCCTTTGATGACCCACATCCTTGAATCTTCATTTATTTCTTTGGCTCTTTATGAAGAATAATCCTATCAAAAACAGTTTTATCTGTCATCTCTGCTCTTGGGAATTATGGTGAATATATAAAGAGTACTGGATTTTGAGTCAGAAGACCTGAATTCAAATCCTATCTCTTCCACTTCCCACTTGTATGACTTTGTGACAGTCACCAAGTCAGTTTTTTCATCCATAAAATGAAGGATTTGGATTAGATGACCTCTAACATCTCTTCTACCTCTAAATTAGGGATCCTGTAAAATGGGGTCAAAATGGGCATTAGTACAAAAGATTCAGGGAAGTCCATGATTTCCTAGCCACCTTAGTCCACTACATAATAATACATTTCCAGGAGTGTTCTAGAAAGGACAGGACTTCACTAGTGACATTTTAAATAATTTGGATCCCAGAGCCAAGATAAATTGAAATGTAAGATGGCAGATCTCTCCTATTCCTCTCGCTGCATCTACTAACCTTTTGTCTTCCTCCTTTGGCAACCCTTGGCATAACTCCCTTGTTCTATCTGCAGCCCTTCATAAGAAGAGCACTCTCTTTGATCTCATTATTGTAACACATTGACATTTATTGTTTAACATCATTACTAACAATCTGAAAGAAATATGTTAATTAAATTCACTAATGATGCTATATTGGATGGTTTTTGAATTCACAAATGAAGCTAGAAAGATAATCTAAAAGGGTCTGAAGAGGTTAGAAATATGGGCAGGAAAATTGAGATTCACACTGGAAACATGCAAAGCAATACATCAGGGGAAAATTAAGCTGGAACTCAGCTGTTCACTGGTAGGGAGTTAAGGGCTTGCAGTTCCTTGAAGAAACAATGTTTTGCTGATCCAAAGTTTTTATTGCATAGCTGTAGATAATGGTTTCTATTGATAGATCAATTTCTTCATTGGGAAGCAATCTCAGAGAGCAGTATACTCTGAGACATTTATCACCCTTTTGGGGTTAATAAGGGGAGCCTGTTATAAACCCTATTTTACAGAATGAGAAAACTTTTAAGAAACAGAATTCATAAGATTTGTCCAAGGTCAAGGGAAGAGCTGTTGACTCCTAGTCTTAATAGATAATTACTAAGATTAGGTTTAAATATATCCACTAATTGCAGCTGCACATTTTCCTAGTTCACTTGTTTCATTACCTAACTCTTCTGCTCCTGCTAACATTTCCCCCTAACATCTAATTAAAATTAGCATCACTCCAGCTTAATGCCCCCCAGACACTTAGCACTTGATATACTACCTTTGTAAACTTATAATTTATCTCAGTACAGCAGGAGGGAGGATGAAAGGAATGCCAAGAATGATAGGCCTGGAGGACTACGTTAGGGGGCATAGCGTATTATAAGCCAGAAACAAGGATCATTCTTTGGCTGTGACACTGAGCGCTATTTTCCATTCTGAGCAACTGAAGCTTTAAAAGGGTCAGAAATTGAAGGAAATCTAGAGACGCAAAAATCTTCAATACACACTCCATGTGGATGTGTTATCTCCCTGCTCAAATGAATTGTTATTCCATGGCTTTTTTCCCACTTACTAGCTGCAAATAATATAACTACTTTACATGACATTCCAGGATCTCCACAATGGAATTCCAACTTTCTTCACATTACTGATTTCTGCCAACTGTATATTCTCACCAAATTGTCTAAATGGTTTCATTCTTTTTCTGCCTCTGTGCCATTCCTTATATCGTCCCTTGTTCCTTTGAAATAATATTCTACTACCTCTAATCTGACTTTCATAGAATTTTTCCCCTTCAGCCATTGATCATAGAGATGGAAAAGACCATAAAATTCTACTAGGCAAACACTCTTTATCTAGGTGGTATACTGGTTAGTGTGTTGGGCCTGGAGTAAGGAAGAACTGATTTCATTTCATTTCCTATATGGTAGACTCTCACTAGATGTATGAAATTGGACAAGTCCTTTAATGTCTCCCTTAGTTTTCTCAAATATAAAATGGAGATAATAATAGATCCTACCTCCCAGGCTGGTTGGGAGGATCAAATGAAATAATATTTATAAAGTACTTCTTGGCACAGTATCTGGCACATAGAAGGAAATTAATAAATGCTTGTTCCCTTCTCTTTTACACATGGAGAAACTGAGGCCCAGGGAATTTAAATGACTTGTCCAAGTGTACATAGTTTAGTAAATGGCAAAGCCAGGGTCCATATTTTCTGACTTCAAGTCTAAAACTCTCAAATATGCCATACTGCCTTCCCTTCAAGGGCTTGCTAATGTCATGACTGAAATGACTCCGCCATCACCACCACCATAACAACATTACACTTCTTCCATGAACCCTTTTCTGACACTATCCTACCCCATCTCTAAGCAATCAAATAATTATAAGATTTAGAAGTAGAATGGATCTTAGAGATTTAACCTCATTTTTTTTTTGGTAGAATCTGGAAAGTGAGACCTGGAGTGTTCAAATGAATTGCCTATGGTCACATATCTAGTTAAACAGAAGAGCTGGGATTTGAATCCAAGTTCTCTAAATTCAAATAGCATTCTTTCTTATATGCTACTGTGGTATCTCTCAAACTCTTTGAAATGCTCATAGAGATGTGTTTGTAACTCTCCCATGTACTGCTTGTATAGTAGTATGTTTTATGTTTATTGGTACACATCTTCCCTCTTTCTTTCAAAATTATAATTTGAGGCAGCATGACAGAGGAAATAGAGAGCTTAATTGGGAGTCGGGGATACCTGGGTTCAAGTGTCTCTTCTGACACATACTTTCTGACTCTGGTTAGGTCACTTAATCTCTCTAGACTCGAGGCAGCATTCCAAGAATTTACATTGCAGAATAGTAGCTGGTCTTTATGGACAGACTGAGTTTCTTCATTGGGAATTCCTCATATCAATGAAATCACAGTTCTGGGACCAGGAAGTGAGAATGAGAGGATGGGGGGAATATTATCATTCCTTTATATTACTGGAAGTTCCAGAAAGTCTTAGGATTTTCACCATGGGTTATATAGAGTCCTTTAGACCATCAGTCTGGCATACTGTTCAGCTTTTTCAAAGTTCTATCATTTAAGAATACAAATGAAAGGATCAGATGATTCTCTCCCTTCCTCTTTCGGATGGAAAGTTGGCTAATTATAGTTATCTTTCTAGCTAGTTTACGTTATGCCAAAGCTTGAAGCCAGATATAAGCACAAATGTTTTCACAATGAAGTACTTAAGGAGAATGTTGTTACTCCCTATACTTTATGCTTTTAATATAGCCAAAATCTTTTCAGATGCTTTCTTCAATTAAGATCCCTTCTTCCTGCCCCCTTCATCACCTGCTCATAATGTGGGGATATATTTATAGTATCTATTTCTAAGAGGACTATTAGCATGTATTACAGTGTGGGTCCAAAGCAAATAAAAACTTTATTAATGAAATAAGATAATGAGCAAATTGCATCAACCTCACCCCCTCCTTTTTTAAGAACACTTAAAATCTTACATATAACAATGCTCTAGAGAAGTAACAACTCTTCACATTAATTCTTTATATCACCCTGGGGATTTACAGCTCTATCTGTGGGGTATATTAGCGATTCACCAACATAATCACTCCAATTCAAGAAAAAAGGTACTTAAAAACACTGTATATAAATCCTTAGCTTGCCTGTGTATAAGTTACTATTCATTCCAAATATAGACTTAGGACTTGTTCATTGGCATGTGGCAGTGAATAGGAATCGGAG
Source organism: Vombatus ursinus (assembly GCF_900497805.2). NCBI lineage: Eukaryota > Metazoa > Chordata > Mammalia > Diprotodontia > Vombatidae > Vombatus > Vombatus ursinus. The sequence goes on from NW_020954588.1 coordinate 1,335,559, forward strand.
GAGAAACTGGGTTAAGCAACCAGTAAGGTAATTGCTTATTTGTCCTCACTGTCCCCTTTTCCAATCACAAGGCTCAGTCAATTTGGTGAGGATACAATTCAGTGAGGCCTTGGCCTCATCTGGCTGAAACTTGAAAAAGGATTTTGTCTTAGCCAACTTTACCATTCTTGATGTTTTTTTTTTTTTCCCTTTACCTATTTGGCAAAAAGAGTAAGGAAGTGAAGGGTATCTTATAAATGCATTTTGTAAAGGAATTACTGCTTTACAGAGCTTCAACTGAGCAAAGATGAATTTGGGAAGCAATAATATTGTGATAACAATCAGTGATTGTCCTCAAGATGATGAGGCTGATAAAGTTCATATTTCTAGAATTGGAAAGTTTTTTTTGTTTTGTTTTGTTTTTTTGTGAGACAGCTGGGGTTAAGTGACTTGCCCAGAGTCCCACAGCTAGGAAGTATTATGTGTCTGGAGTTGGATTTGAACTCAGGTCCTCCTGACTCCAGGGCTGGTGCTCTATCCACTGTACCACCTAGCTGCCCCCGGAAAGTTCTTTAGAGATGACACAGTCCAAACTTTGCATTGTTTTAGAAGTGGGAAGTCTCAGAGTTGTTAATTGATTTGTCTAAGGTCACACAGCATCAGGGTTGGATTTAATTCAATTTACAAAGCATTTAGGAAATGCTTAATATTTATATATCCTTACATTCATTCATTCTTCTCAGGAAGGGCCTAATATCATTCTCATTTTACAGAGAAGGAAACGAAGTTGCATGATTTGTCTAACGTATCACAGCTAATAAGGGTGGGAGGCAGGTTTTTAACTCAGGCTTTCCTGATTTCCTTTGAGAGGAAGCATGGCATAATAGATAGACAGCTTGCTTTGTAGCTGGGATAGATCAGGTTTCAAGTCTGGTCTCTGATATGTATTGACTGCATTGTACCCCAGGGCAAAGCATTAACTTTCCAGTGCTCTAGGAAAGTCTCTATGGCTCTATGCTTCAGAGAAGATCCTGACCTACATTGGTAGACAGTCTTTTCTTCTGGGATTTCGCTGTATCAGTGAAATTACAAGACTAATCCCACTTCTTTATTAAACACCTAGTAGGTATCAGTCACTGTGCTAGGCAAATGGCTACACAAAGACAAAAACCAAATGCTTGGAGGCCCCAGGAAGCTCAATTTTACAACATGCCTATGGACAAGTACATAAGAAATAAATACAAACTGGGAATATGAATTATTGGGAAAATCAGGAAAGGCCCCGTGTTGGAGGTGGCATTTAAATAGAACTTTCAAGAAGGGTAGAGATTCTAAGAGGTGGAGGTAAAGGAGGGAGCACATTCGAGGCATGGAGAGCAGATGGAAAGTCCAGGTCTTGTCACCCAAAATTCAGTCCTTTTTCTACTCTACCATGTTGCCTTCCTCTTAAACATTAGGAACCTCTCATTACTAAGACCTTTCTCTACTTCCTTGGTTCTCATTCCCCCTTTTCCCTGCTTCTGGTATTCATTGTCCTCTTGATTTCTCTATCATTATGTGCCCTCTACCAGTACTTACACTCTGAAAGGAATCACTGTATCAGTCACGTCAGCCTTGGCACCTTGCTTTGATTTTGTCAATTTCATCTTCTCGTTTTTGAGTCATTTCAGTCACGTTCAACTCTTCATAACTCCATTTGGGGTTTCCTTGGCAAAGACACTGAAGCAGCTTGCCATTTCCCTCTGCAGCTCATTTTATAGAGGAGGAAACTGAGGCAAACAGGGTTAAGTAATTTGCCCAGGGTCACTCAGCTAGTAAGTATCTAAGGTCAGATTTGAACTTGAGGACATAAGTCTTCCTGACTCCAGGCCCAGAATTCTATCCACTGAACCACCTTGATGTCCCATATATAATTTTATACCTCCCTAATTATAGAATGAAATCTTTGACTTCAGGAAATACAGGTATAGGGGTGAAGTGAAAGGGGAGTTGGGATGAAAGGCAGGACTTGGTAGCATCTTAGTGCTCCCTGGAATTATACTCTAATAAGTATGCTGTCTTAATGTAAAACCCAGCCCTTGGAACTACTTGTAAAAATGATTCCTAGGTCTTTGTCACTTAATGAAGATCTCATTTTGACTAGTGAGAATCTTTACATTCTTTACTTTTAAAGTGGATTTTTAATAAGGAGTATATCTAATACTGGGCAACTAGGAGGTGAAATGGATAGAGTACTGGGTTTAGAATCAGGAAGACTCATTTTCCTGAGTTTTAATCTGACTTCAGCCACTTACTAGCTGTGTGACCCTGGGTAATCCATTTACTCATGTTTGCCTCAGCTTCTTCATCTGTAAAATGAGCTGGAGAAAGAAATTGTAAACCACTCCAGTTATCTTTTCCAAGAAAACCACCAAAATGCGGTCACAGAGTGTAGGACATGACTGAAGTGACTGACTAATATCTAGTACTAAGAAAAAAATCTACTACTTGTATGAAAACCACCACTACTATTGATACAGTTTAGGGGTACAATATAATGCAGTTTAGGGGTGCTTGGACCCACAAAATGTTAGGGTACAGGGCAGTGTCACCTGGAATGAATTTACTCATGCAAACTGTCCTCCAAGTCAAGTAGCAAAGTTTATTGTAACCAATAAATTGGGTGAAGTTCTTAGGGAACCTGCAACTTAATGGGGGTAATGCTAAAGCTTATGGGGAAAAGGGACAGCAGCTTAAGGGAGACCCCAGCTTAAAGAGGAGGCAGCTCTTTAAGGGAGGCAGCCACTCCTTAATGGAGACAGCAATTCCTCAAGAGAGACAGCCTAAGGGAGATGGTCACTTAAAGGGGGGGGGCTAGGGCCTCCCCCAAGAGATATGCCCACTTACCAGGAAAAGCTAGGGATTCTTTTTTTTTTTCTTGATAATTTATTTATTTTGAGTTTTCAACATTCACTTCCATAAGATTTTGAATTTTAAATTTTCTCCCTCTCCCATTCTTCCCCCCACCCAAGATTACTTGCAATCTGATATAGACTCTACTTATACACTCATATTAAGCATACTTTCCCATTAGTCATGATGTAAAGAACAATTAGAATTAATGGGAGGAGCCATGAGAATGAAGCAATAAAACAAAACAACAAAGGAAAAGGAGAGCAAATAGTATGCTTCCATTCGCATTCAGACTCCATAGTTCTTTCTCTGGGTGTGGACAGCAATATCTATCATGAGTCTTTTGGAGATGTCTTAAATTCTTTTGTTGCTGTGAAAAGAGCCAAGTCTATCAAAGTCAGTTATAGCATAATGGGGCTATTACTATGTACAGTGTTCTGGTTCTGCTCACTTAACTCTGCATCAGTTCATGTAAATCTTTCCAGGTTTTATTTGAAATCTGCCTGCTTATCATTTCTTATAGCACAGTAGTATTCCATTACATTCATATACCACAACTTGTTCAGCCATTCCCCAATTGATGGTAATCCCCTCAATTTCCAATTCTTTGCCACCACAAAAAGAATTGCTATAAATATTTATGTACATGTGGGTCCTTTTCCCATTTTTATGATCTCTTTGGGATACAGACCTAAAAGTGGTATTACTGGGTCAAAGGGTATGTACAATTTTATAGCCCTTTGAGCATAGTTCCAAATGGCTCTCCAAAATGGTTGGATCATTTCACGACTCCACCAACAATGCATTAGTGTTCTCATTTTCCCACATCTTCTCCAACATTTATCATTGTCTTGTTTTCACATTAGCCAATCTGATAGGTGTGATGTGGTATGTCAGAGTCATTTTGATTTGCATTTCTCTAATCAATAGTGCTTTAGAACATTTTTTCATATGACTATAGATAGCTTTTAATTTCTTCATCTGAAAACTGCCTATTCATATCCTTTGACCATTTATCAACTGGGGAATGACTTGTATTCTTATAAATATGACTCGGTTCTCTATATATTTTAGAAATGAGGCCTTTATCAGAGACACTGGTTATAAAAATTCTTTCCCAGTTTTCTGCTTCCCTCCTAATCTTGAATGCATTGACTTTATCCAATTATTTAATTAATAATTAATTATTCAAAATTATCCATTTTGCATTTCATAATGTTCTCTATTTCTTGTTTGGTCATAAATTCTTCCCTTTTCCATAGACCTGAAAAGTAAACTTTTCCTTGTTCTTCTAGTTTGCTTATAATATCAGTCCTTATATTTAAATCCTGCACCCATTTTGACTTTATCTTGGTATAGTGCGTAAGATGTTAGTCCATGACCAGTTTCTGCCATACATTTTCCAGTTTTCCCAGCAGTTTTTGTTAAATAGTGATTTCTTTTCCCAGAAGTTGGAGTCTGAATTTATCAAATAGTAGATTATTATAGTCATTGATTGTTGTGTCTTGCATACCTAACCTATTCCACTGATCCACCACTCTATTTCTTAGCCAGTACCAAGTATTTTTGATGATTGCTGCTTTATAATACAATTTAAGATCTCGTACAGCTAGGCTACCTTCCCTTGCATTTCTTTTCATTTGTTCCCTTGATATTCTGGACTTTTTGTTCTTCTGGATGAATTTTGTTGTTTTTTCTAGCTCTATAAAATAATTTTTTGGTTGTTTGATTGTCATGGTGCTGAATGAGTAAATTAATTTACTTAGAATTGTTGTTTTTAGTATATTAGCTCAGCCTACCCAAGAGCAACTAATATTTTTCCAATTATTTAGATCTGAGGACTCTAGGGATTCTAGCAGAGGAAAATCCGCCATGGGTGTGAGATGAGGTAACTAGGGACTCTTAGGCAAAAGGGCAGGGGTAGTTCAAGCATATCTAGGCACAGAATTATTCCATTCTTCAGACCAAGGGAGAGGGGAATAGGGGCCTGATTAGTTACCATATTTCCTTGACAAGCCTACTTGAATCTCATTATCTCTTAAAGTGGTTTTAAGTGGTACTTGAGATAATGGCTTCTCGTTGACCAGTCTATTTGAATCTCCTCACTGCTAGTAAAAGTATTAAAAATCTGGTACTAAGTACTAGTACTAAATCTAGTCCTAATCTACTACTAGTACTACAATCTAGTGCTAAGAAAAATGATGATGATCTTGTGGGATGGTGCTACCGAGAAAGATTGAAAGTATCATTATCCAGATGATAGCATAGGCTGGATTAGGCCATTATTACTGTCATCAACTTTATCACTGACATTTATATAGAACTTTAAGGTTTGCAGAGCCCTGGATCATTCTTTCCATCATAAAACAATGTTTCTATAGCATTTAACATTTTAAAACCATTACACACAGTTCATCTCATTTGGGTTTGTGGACAATCCTGTGAGGGCAGGAATATCTAGCCCCCAGTTACAGATTATAGGATCATGGCTCTAGAACTGAAAGGAACTTTCTAGTTTATTCAGTAAAATCCCATCATTATATAGACAAAAAAAAAATATAAGTGAGGTCAAATGGCCTGTCTACAGCCACACATTTAGTAAATGGCAAAATAAGAGTTTGAACTCAGGTCTTCCTGACTCCACATCCAGTAATCTATCATTGGGAAAGATTCCCCTCAGGGAGAATTATTTTAGCTTCTTTTCATCCTATTTTAGGTAGATAGCCCTTAAGCCAGTAATTATTGTGTTTACAAGTAGGACATTGACTAAAAAGTGGCCCTGGGGGGCTGGGGTGGGGAGGCAGCTGCATTGTGCACCACACAGGACTTATTTTCCTGAAGTTCTGGCCCTGACAGGGGGATGGAGTAAGTTCCTTCTCCCCGCCCCCCACTCTGTCCTTGGACTCCTGCCTGTTCTATGCAGTCTGTATTTCTCTTTAAGCTGGCTCTGCTGGCAGAGATCTCACTAGGTCAGACAGGTCTCTTCTGAAGTAGGGGTATCCTTTGTAATTCAGTCATGGGTCAGTCAGAATCTTCAATTAGGGAGAGCCATTTTAACAACCACAACTATTGCCAGCACTGGTGTCATGGGTCAGTTAACTAAAGAAAGCCTTGAATTATGTTGGACCTGTTGGGGCTCTTTGATCAGTCTAAATTGATTTATCTCTAAAAACACACCAAGCATAAAAAGTTAACAAGAAGTCTAGACGATCAAGAGTGTTTCCACCATTGGTTTGCTGAAATGGAAGAATGAGAACTTAAGGCTGAAGCTTCTTCCCTTAAAAGTTGTGAAGCCACATCTGCCCAACAACTCCCCCACTACCCCTTTTGGCTGTCTACCCCCCCCTTACCCTCTGCTCCCCTCTTTACTCTTTCCTCCCCTCTTTACCAATGGCCTTTCCTCTCTGGAGAATGACAGAGTCCTACTTCAATACCACCATTATGGCATGAAGGTGACCCTGGGTTCTTAATTGTCAACCTCCAGAGTTCAGTCTAAGAAAGACAAAAAGAATTAGGCTGTATGTGTGTTTATTTCTCTCAAAGTGGGTAGGCATGCACATAAATGCATAGGAGCTGCAGTTATAACTGAGTGCCCTTTAGGGTTAGGCTGTACAGTTTATATACCCTTCCAACAGGGGTTGATGCCACTCCATCATCATTTCACCCCTGAACAGAGAAAATATCTTTATATCAGACCACTCCTAGCTATACCAGACCACTCTCAGCCTTGTGCTATCTAGACAACAGAATCTGTCTCCACCCAACCTTATGTAGAAACATAATGGGCAAGATCTCTTTAGATTAAATTCCTTGCCAGCTTGGATGGGGTCTGAAGAGCTCTGAACCTCCCCAAGATATTGGTTATTAATAATCATTTTTCACATTTTTACAACTCTAAAGGTATAGATTTAGAACTGGACTAGACTTCATGGGTCATCTACAACTCATTTGAAATAAATTCTTAGTCTAAATACAGATTGAAGTATACTTTTTTTTGCTTTTTTATTTTTTGAGGGTTTTGTGTGCTTTTTTTTTTTTTGGTCTATGTTTTCTTTCACAACATTACTATTATGGAAATGTTTTACATGACTACACATATAAAACCTACATGGAATTGATTGCCTTCTCAATGGGTGATGGGATGGGGAGGGAGGAAGGGAGAGGGAATGTTAATTTTTTTTACATGTAACTGGGGAAAAATAAAATACTAAATAAAAAAGGGGAAAAAAGAATTTAGATGCTAAGGCATTTAGAGCATAAAAAAAGAAATACTTAGAACAAGAAATACTGGAGAAAAAGGCACATTGATTTCATTATGATACACTAATCATTTAATTAAGCCAAAGAAACAAGAGAATTTGGGAATCCTATCCTTTCTGGGTGCTTTTAGAATCTCAGAGGGTCAGAATGGGAAGGCATTTCAGAAACTGTGGAGTCTAACCCAAACTCAATCAAGAGTTCTCTCTCTACCTTTCCCAACTATTGGCTATCTAGGCTCTTTTTGGATATCCCAAGGGATAGGAAACTCTCTAACTATCAAGGCAATGATAATACCCAAATATTTAATGGTGAGTTAATGAAATTCTTTCAGAGCAGAACAAAATCTTAGTTAGAAGGAACCTCAATTGTTATCTAGTCTAAGTGTTTTTTTTTTTTTAAACAACATACTCAACAAAGAGAGCATCTAGGTAGCACTGAATAGCCTAGTTGTGGAAAATGTATTCCCTCCCATGCCAGGATATTCTATGGGAAGAATTTTGTAAAGCCCTAATTGTTAGAAATAATGTAAATATTTTATGAAGTTCCAATTATTAAATTTGTCCCTATACATTGAGCCTAAATCTGCATTTCTTCAATCTCCTCCTCACCACCCCCATCCACATTCCTAATTCAAGTTTCTGGAGCTAGGCATAACAAGTCTCATAGCAGAAATTCAACTTAATACCTGCTTGCTCATAAACACATTTTGATAGTTAAATCTGATATGCTTATGACATCAGTTGAGAATTGTGTGGCCTTTTTTCCCCCAGATATTATCCAGCATCTCTTCCCTGTATACACTCCTTGAAGCATTGCAGCTGAGAACTGTGGTTTTCTGCCCTGAATTTTAACAGGGGAAAGAAATTGGGAAGATAAGAGCTTTCTGGGTAACCTGGATCCCTTGAAATTTCATGATAAACACTCTTAAAGAACTGGACTTTTCAGGAGAAAAGAAATACCTGTCATAAAAATAGATAAATTGGAGAGGAGGTTATACTCATTATGCAAATGATCTTCACTTTACAAAGGGATTAGCCATGGGGTTCTTTCAAATAGCCAGTTTCTTTAGTACACTTAAAATAGTATCCAATTTACATAGAATGTATTCAGAAACACAGCTACAGTTGAAAGGGTGCTCCTTATTTCCTCTAAGATAAAATACAAAATCTTTTGTTTGGCTTTTAAAGACCTGCAAAATCTGGCTCCAGCCTCCCATTGCAGACATTCCATTTTATTCTCCCTCATCTCTGTGTAACACTGATGTGCTGTTTCCTGTCCATAACACTTCATTTTCTGCCTCTGTACTTGTCCCCCATGCTTTGAATTCTCTCCTTTCTTACCTCGGCCTCTTAAAATACCGAGCTTTCTTCAACACCCGATTCAAACACTCACTTATACACCGGGCTCTTCTATTGTTAGGGCTCTCTTTCACTTGAAGTTACTTTGTATTTATTTATTTGTGTCAATGTTTTATCCTACTTCCCTAAACCAAGTAGAATGTAAGATCTCTGTAGATAAGGATTGCTATTTTTGGCCTTTTCCTCTGGAAACAAATACATTGTTGAAAGGTAGAAGATACTTTAAAATAATAATTGTTGAATTAAAACTCTGCACTTCTATTACTTCTTTAAAACATTTTATTAATGTCTTTTTTAAAACATAGACATTTCCATAAACTTTCTCCAGATAAATGAGGGAGGTACATTTCTTCATCTCTTCTGGGGCTGTTTGGTTATTAAAATAATACAGAATTCAAATTATTTTTTCTTTTCCTTTACGTTGTTATTGTCACATCCATTGTTTTCCTAATTCTACTTGTTTCTCTCTGCATCAGTTAACCAGGAGTCTTTCCATGTTTCTCTGAATATCTCTATTTGTCAATTCTTATGGTGCAATAATATTCCATTATATTCCTATACCACAATCTGTTTAGCCATTTAGCCAATCAATAGTCAACCACTTTTTTTTTTTTTGCACAAGGCAATGGGGTGAAATGACTTGCCCAGGGTCACACAGTTAGTAAGTGTCAAGTGTCTGAGGTCAGATTTGAACTCAGGTCTTTCTGAATCCAGGGCTGGTCCTCTATCCACTGTGCCATCTAGCTCCCTCCCAATTTTTTCTAGTTCTTTGTTACAAAAAGTTCTATGAATATTTTGGTATATTTGGGAGCCTACTTTCCATCTTTGACCTCCTTGAGGTATGTGGTTAGTAATAGGATTTCTGGATTAAAGGGTATAAACTATTTAGTCACTTCCCTACCAATTGTTTTCCAGATCAGTAGTACCAATTCAGAGTTCTACCAATAGTATATTGGTGAATATAGTTGTATTTCTACCCTAACACTGTCTGATATGTGAAACATTCACATGGGCCCAAACCCAATACTGAGCTTTAATCAAAATATCCTGTTTTTTTTTAACAAGCTAATCTTATGTCAAAGGTATGAAATTCAACCAAAATTTTATTAACAGTATGTTTCTAATGTTGCCACCCTGAAATGTTAATAAAATAAAATAATGAAATATGATCCTAGGATGAGTATGACACAAATACCATAAGAACAAAGACAATTGTGTGCTTTGTTATTGTATTTTCAACTCTTGCAAACAGCTTCCAGTTTTACAGGTACCTTTTCTGCCTTATTCCTAATTCCAAAATAGTTTTTATTTAAATCACTTGGCAATATCCTTTTATCCATTAAATCATTTATTATGATGATAAGCCCATGATGATGTTTCCTTTCCAGATTGATAAGTGCTTAAAAAAAAAGTAGTATGAACAGTTACTTAAGGTAAATACAAACTTCAAACATTTGGAAGAGTAGCTAAGTTCAATAATATGGCTAATTCAACACCTCCCTTTCTCTTTCCCACCCCATCCCAGGTGATGTGAGTCACTGTCCCATCTACCTCTCTATCCACATTTCATTTTAAGATTTTTACTTAGTAGTAGATGTAATAAAGAACTGCCTTTTTGTCATCAGCTGTTTGGATAGAATATGTTTCCTATTTAACCACACAACTGAGAAGCAAAAATATCATCCTCACTTTTTTTTGTCTGAATTTTCATTTGAAACAAGTGGAATCTACCTGTGGGTAATTAGTTTATTAGCCTTTCAACTTTCAGTCCTTTAGGCAACTAAGAAAAAATGAAGGGGAAGATGAGGAAATGAGTATCTTACATAATGAACAGAAGTAACTTCCAAGGAAACCTTCATTAAGAAACCTATTCTCTCTATCCCATTTGAAGTTAATAGTTGTTTTCAAGTACCCAAGAGAGAATAGATTGTTCCATGCGTTTGTGGACTGAACATTTTTTTTTCCTTTCTCATTACTGCACTAACCCCCAATTCTCAAAAGAATAAAAATGTTCCTGAGCTAGTGTGATTGCCACAAAAGGATAACAATATGTAACCAGGAGATGTTATTTTGTTGTTGTTTTTCTCAGTTGTGTTTATTCAGCTTCAGACAATTTGCACTTTCTGGGTGATTACCCTTTATACTTTCCCCATGCTCTACTGTTCCTACTCCCAAGTCACTGGAGTTTGAAGAGACCACTGACTGCTCATCTGTTTATTCCTTTGCATCTTGGTGGGATAGATTCCATTATCCCTAATAGATGATAGTCAAGATGAGATTTGAATATCTTTACCAATAGCAAATCCACAATCCCCTGGGTCATTTGTTTCAATGCTTCAGTTACTGTTCTCTGTACTCTAGACTCCTTATTCAGTTTGTTTTTGTTTTTACTAATCAAATTTTAAATGGCTTAGAAGTACTTTAGCAGGCCTATCCAGGACAAATAGTAGGGTGTCTCTTTCTTCCAGGAGAATACATGTGATGATGAGCCTGTCCTTGAACTTATTGACTGGAGGCAGCTTCTTGGGCCAGCAGACTGTTCAAAGTTCAATAGTATAATCTTGGATATAGTACTGTATTTCTCTTTCTCAGTTCCCTCATCTACAAAATGGCAGGAGAATTAGTGAGTCTAAAATCCTTCCGAGGTCTGTGAAAACTTAAAAAAAAAATTCTTGCTTCTTATTCTTGTTTGCTTTCATGCTGCATGTTTTTGGCTTTTATATTAGCTTAAGTTAGTCATGGATTGATGGATGTGATGAAACCTGTATCATTCGAAGAAATTTCCAAATTGATGAGATCCCAGATTCATTTGAGTTGAGTAGAATTAGACATAGCATCATAATATGTCACAGTTGGAATGGACGTCAGAGCTTATTTAGGCTAACGACTGCATTTTACAAGTGGTAAAAGTGAGTCTCAAAGAGATAGAGGGAGATGCTTAATATTGCTTTTCTAAAGTAATAGGAACATCTACTTAAGGTAAATACAGGCTTCAAACACTTTGAAGGATGGCTGAGATCAATGATGTGGCTACATCAACTCCTCCCCTTCCCTCCCTCTTCCCCCCCAATGTGAATCACTAACCCATCTGTGTCTGCCCATCCACTTCAATTCTTATCAATGTTCTCCTATAAATACACCATAGGGATTTCATTCAACATTCTGGTGGCTTTCTTTGGTTCTCTTGACATTGCATAGATAACAACTAAACACAGAAGCTGTCCTTATGTTATCCTTGACTCTCTTTCCATTAAACTCCAGGGAATCTAATTTTCTTAAACTAGGTGAGCATTTTATTTCTAAAGGGAACCCATTTCACATTGTTTACTTACCCCAGCATGGGATCCCTTCAGCCCTAATCACTAATTTGTTGGCTGGAGGAGTAGTTATTGTCAACATTTGGCAAGAAATATTTGTAGATTTTCACTAGACTGGAAGAAGATATTTATTCCACATAGAAGGAGCAGAGAATCTTCCTCCACTCTCTGTTGTTACACGAAGACTGTGAACTTCTTGAGAGCAGGGACTGTCTTTTGCCCTTCTTTGTATCCCCAGATACAAATGAAACAATATTTGTAAAGCACTTAGTACAGTGCCTGGCACACAGTAGAAACTTAATAAATGCTTTTTTCCATCCCTCTCCTCTTCCCAGAGCTTAACACAATGCCTGGCATGTAGTAGGTGCTTAATAAATGTTTCTAAAAGGAAAGTCAAGCCACACTCTTCAGATGAGAATGCAAATAAAGGACTTTGTAAAATTTAGAGCTGTATATAAAAATGTTAACTGCTATTATGATTATTAATTATTAATTCAAAGACCCTCATCCAATAAAATTATGATCCAATAAAGCTACTATTTTTATTAATTTATTGTTATCTATTTGAAAGGTCATTACTTATTTAGGAACGTTTATGGACATCAGTCTTCTTTTGAAGCAAAGACCAGCCTTACCTTCCCCTTGCTAGAGTCATGTGTTCATATAGATAAGCAGGAACATTCTATGTATGCATTGATGTCTATGTATCTGTATCTGTATACTTCTCTATAAGAGTGTTTGTACATACATTTGCATATGTATTCAACAGGATAAGGCAAATTTTTATTTTTCGAAGCACTATTCACCTCTATTGCAGAAATTCTTAAACTAGGACATGTGAACTTAAAAAAAAACTTTCTGATATTGTATTTCAATGTAATTATTTTCCTTTGTTATCCTATATATTTTATACATTTGAAAATATTGTTCTTTTAACAACTTTATCTTAGTTTTGTGTATTTTACAGCATGTCTAATATGGAAATATGCCCTGCATGATTTCACATATATAATGGATATCATATTGCTTATCTTCTCAAGGGAAGGAGCAGGAGGGATGAAGAAAATTTGGAACTCAAAATTTAAAAAAAAAACTGAATGTTAAACATTTTTCTCTGTAATTGGGAAATATTTAAAGGAAATGTGTGTGTGTGTGTGTGTGTGTGTGTGTGTGTGTGTGTGTGTGTATTAAAAAAAGAAAATACTCTGAGGAGTCTGTAGACTTCACCAGACTACCCAATGGGTCCATAACACACAAAAAAGATTAAGAACCCAGGTCTAATATACACATGAATACATGTTTTAATATCTCAAGGACCCGCAATTGAATCAATGTGAGTATTCTCTCCACCATTTCAGATGGAAAGCTCTCTACAACTTGATAGATGGGTTTTGAGAATTAACATGGCCCAAACATTCCATCACCTTCCTGCCAACCCATTTAGATGGCCCTGGGGAGAGGGGGAAGATCCACAGTCTATCTCTGGGGCATTGGCACTTGGAGGCCTTTCCAGATTGATAGGGCCTAAGAGAGCTCCTATTCTACCATTGGAGGGCTGTGAAGCCAGGATCACCTCCACACCATAAGAAGGCATTCCAACCAGCCAGTCAGTAGGTGGGGTCATTGCTACACACTTGAATGGACCATTGCAGTAGACTCCTCACAGGTCTCACCCATATAGTTTGCTCCCTCTTATCCATTCTGTAGAGGTCTTCCAGGATATGCTTCCTTAGTTATAGACTTGCTCATATTCTCCAGTTCAAAACTAGCTGAAATCCATTTGCATGCAATTGAAATGCCCTGCATCCCTTCCCCGCCTTATCTCACCAACCTTCCCCCATTCACAAAGCATGGGATAGGCCATCAAGGCTACTCTCTTATTTTCTGGATGAGAAAACTGAGGCTGAGTTAAATAAGTTGCTCACAGTCAGTAGTGTCTAAGACAGAATTTGATCTTACTTCCTCCTTAACTCCAAACCCAGAACTCTATCTACTTGTTTATAAACTCTTTCATGAGGGGGCAGAGAGGTCTTGATTCATAGCATCATAGGCCTATAGCCTGATGTGATCACAGAGATCTTCTAGTCTGATTCTATCATTTTATAGATGAAAAGCCTTCTGTGTGGGACCCTTCTCAGTTCTCCTTAATTTTAGTACCTTCCCTGTGTGATTAATCTCTTATTTATCTTGCATATATCTTTTTGGTAAATAGTTATTTGCATTATCTGTATGTTGAATGTTCCATTAAAACATGAGCTCCTCGAAGGCAGGGCCTTCCTTTCTTTGCATCCTTAGTGCCTGGCAAATAGTAGGATCTTAGTAAATGCATTTGACTTTATTTGAAGACCCTAGGGCAGAGAGGAAATAAATAGTTCCTCCAACATTACACAGATAGTAAGTGGCAATGCCATGATTTAAATGAAGGTTCTTTTTTTTTTCCAAATCCAGAACTCTTTTCATTACAATATAGCCTCACACCCACTATGGAAGGCAAACTTTTAAATTTTCTTTCTCTTCAACATGACATGAAAACTTTGGTTAATTAAATGAACATTATGTATTTCTCCATTCTGCCCAGTTTTATTAGCTTAGTTATTTAAAACCCTCCACAATCTGGATCCCACCTACCTCTTACGGTTTTGTGTCACATTACTCCCCTTCACAAGCTCTCTGTTCCAGTCAGACTGACCTGCTTACTCTTCCTTATTCATGCCATTCCACCTCCAATAGCTAGGCTTTTGCAGAAATGGTCTTCCAAATTGGGAATGCAGTCCCTTATCATCAAATACTAAGAGAATTTCCGATTTCCTTCACCACACACCTCAGGTACCATTTCCTACAGGCAGCCTCCCTGACCTTTTTAATAATACTCTTTCTTTCTGGAAATTGTTATGTATTTGATACTTATTTGTATGTATATTGTTGTATACTGTTTCGGAGACTGTAAAGCCTCTGAGGGCAGGGGCTGTTTCATTTTTTATTTCTTGTCTTGATACCTTAAGTACCTGGCACAGTCTGTTGCAAAGAGTTTGGGCTTAATATATGCTTGACTGAAGTGAATTAGTCCATGGATCACTGAGTGTGATACTCAGCACCTTCTCAGTACCTTCAGTTATTTCTCCACTCTAATTGGAGGGAAAGAAGGTAGAGCAATAAACTCTTTCCATAACCTTCCTTTACGGAGGGCTCATTAATTTCCAAATAACTCTTCATTTGCTGTCAGTTTTACTCTGATAGTAACAATCCAAAGCACTTTTATGATGCCCTGAAGGCTACTGAGGGGCCAAAGACCTATAGTCTTCATCAAAGTCCAAAAGGGAGAGATTATCTAAGAGGAGACAATGGTCTATAGTGTCAAATGCATCAGAGAAGTTCAGAAGGATGAGTGAGGGTGGGGGGAAAAAGGCCATTAGTTTTGGCAATCTTTTTTCTCAGGGGTCCCTCAGGTGATGAAGGATCTCCAATTGCTGGCTTATACATCATCTAAAAACTACTTAGTACTGATGGAGCACCATGGATTAGTGACAAGGATTTGATCCCGGACAGATGGGCTGAACACTTCTATAGTGTTCTCAATAGACCATCATCAATCTGTGCTGAAGCCATTGACTGTATTCCTCAGGTTGAAGTCAGTCCCTCTCTAGTTGAACTTCCAACTGAAGAAGAGTTTGAATGCCATTAGGTGCCTCTTATGAGGGAAAGCTCCTGGTGCTGATTCTATTCTAGCTGAGATTTGCAAGCTTATACAACAGCTGACCAAAATTTTCCAGGTTATATGGCAAGAGGAGGTTATCACCCAGGAGTTCAAGGATGCCTGCATTGTCCAACTCCATAAAGGTAAAGGAAATAGGTTGTCCCCCATGGTGTGGAGGAGGGGGTTCTCTCTGTTTGTCATTGCCAGCAGGATTCTTGCCATAGTCTTCTTTAAATCTTTAAAAGGTTGATCCTTCATCTATCCAAGAGCAAGTGTGACTACAGAAAAGGGCAAAGATTGGTTGATATGGTGTTTGCTACCTGACAGCTCTAGGAGAAATGCCAGGAGCAGAACAGAAGTCTGTACATAATGTTCATCAATCTGACTAAGGCCTTTGATACTGTCAGTCATGAAGGCTTGTGGAAAATTATGGCAAAATGTGGTTGTTTGGGGGCAGCTAGGTGGCTCAGTGGATAGAGCACCAGCCCTGAAGTCAGGAGGACCTGAGTCCAAATCCGGCCCCAGACCAAACACTTGACACTTACTAGCTGTGTGACTCTAAGCAAGTCACTTAACCCCAATTGCCTAAAAAAAAATGTGGTTGTTTGGAGAAGCTGATCAGTACTGTATGTCAATTTCATGAGGGCATGCTTGCACAAGTTCTGAATAATGATTGATGCTCTCCAGCTTTCCCAGTCACCAATGGAGTGAAGCAAGACTGTATGCACATGCTTCCCAGTGTTCCTGGGATACAAGACCATCTTGCTTAAGGGAACAAATCAATCACCCCTTCATGGTCTTCAGAAGTTGTTGTGACACAGGAAACAAAATGTTGAATATGAAATTTTTGAGGGAAAGGACTGAGATGACAGATATGTAATCTATCATTGGGCCAAACCTGATACTTTTCTAGCTTGCTAGAACTTACCAAAGTGTGTGTTCTCTTGGCATAGCCTTTGGTGATCCAGGTCCAGGTTCTACTTTCACACCTTGAATTAGAAGAGAACTTCAGTGGACATGATAGGACAAATAGTAAGAAATTTGAAATCAGGAATAATCAAGAGTTCTAGGTTCTAGGCTCTAGGGAAAAATACCTTAAGGGAAAATACATAGAAGATGATGTGCTAGGACCCTGTGATAAAACAGAGGGCATTTTCTCATCCCAGGAAACCTCAGTCTAGTCCACCTTCCTATGGTGAGGCAGAGGAAAAGAGAGGGTATGATGGTTACCAGGAGTGGAAGGATTTCTTCTTATGTGTAACTGGAAGGGTCATAAAATATTCTACTCATAGGAAAGTTAGGGAAGTGGAATTAAGGGTTGTACAGCTTATGTAAGTTTTTATGAAGCACAGAAAACAATTTGGGAAGCTCTAG
Organism: Vombatus ursinus; assembly: GCF_900497805.2. Lineage (NCBI taxonomy): Eukaryota > Metazoa > Chordata > Mammalia > Diprotodontia > Vombatidae > Vombatus > Vombatus ursinus. The sequence continues at coordinate 1,352,433 of NW_020954588.1, forward strand.
AATGTGGGGATTTGGTGTGATAAACGAATGACTTATTTGACCAGAGGCCAGACACCTAGACTTGAGCAGCAGATGATGTATAAGCCAGCAATTGGAGATCCTTCATCACCTGAGGGACCCCTGAGAAAAAAGATTGCCAAAACTAATGGCCTTTTTCCCCCCACCCTCACTCATCCTTCTGAACTTCTCTGATGCATTTGACACTATAGACCATTGTCTCCTCTTAGATAATCTCTCCCTTTTGGACTTTGATGAAATTATTCATTTCTAGTTCTCCTACTTGTTTGATTGGATCTTATAATTTTTTTCTTGTTCAATATTCATATTGTGCCCCCTAACTATGGGTGTTCCTGAAAGCTTTATTCTTGAATCTGTTCCCTTTCCTCCACTCCCACCTCTTCCCCTAGAAACTCCTCTGTTTCATGTTTAAAAACTCCCATAATTTGGCCTCTATCCCTTTTTCTAACCACATCGGTTATTCCTCTTCCTTGTGCCCTGTGTAATCCAGATGACCTGGGGTCCTCTTTGTTTCTCATCCACGACGCTCCATCTGCTATCTCCAAGGCTTCTTCTGCCTGTCCTCCATGCACGGAATGTATGTGTTCCCTTTGAACCTTTGCCTTATAGAATCTTTTTCTTCCTCCAAGATGCAACTCAAGCAATACCCTCAACATGTACCCTTCCTGATCACCTCAAGAGCTGGTGTTCTCCCAATCAAACTTCTTTGAACAAAACTACTTTGCATTTATTCTCTATTTATTCTGCATACACTTATATATAATCTTGTCTTCTCCTTTAGAACAAAGATTTCTTACAGATAGGGATTGTTTCATTCTTTATACTTGTATCCCTAGCACCTAGGACTGTGTCTGGAACATAATAGATACTAAATAAATACTTGTTGATTGAGAATTCAGCCCTGCATTCTGAGTGGGATATTGACTTTCACTTACTTTTTATGTGCCAAGAAGGTATATCTGGGAGAGGGGGTGGCATGGGTGGGTTATAAGCTATATCTACTTTCATAACATCACTGATATATTGCAGTTTTGCAATATTATAATTTCATATTTGGGACATTTCATGAGGCAGAACTATGATTAAAGCAATTGTGAATGCTAAAATAAGAGAATGCTATTTACAGGGTGTTGCTTTAACATAACCTTGCAGATTCTAAACTTGAGCATAAAAGGCATAGTAGAAATGGGCAAGCCAATTCTTATGCACAAGTAAATCCCTTCATTTCTCATCAAGGAATTATAGCTATGAATGTCATAAGGATTTTTATTGGAAAACATTCTTTAGGAAATTGGGGGTTAAGTTAAATATTATTATATCTCTTCTGTTTTTTTCTTGGTTATGCAACTAGGTCTTTGTTGGTTCAGTTACTGAAGATGGTTTATTTGCTTTTAATGAATACAGTCTGCTAAATATGATGAATATGTTAATTTTTAATGCTGTGCTTACCTTAGAGTTTAATAAAAAGAACAGAAATATTTGAATGACAAAGAGCCATAAGTATAGGATATTTGTTTTTAATTTCTTCTAGAAAAGAAAAAAAATCCTGCTTCATGGCTAAAACTAAGATTATAAGGAGGTGGGCACAAAGGGAGTGCCCCATCTTGTTTTTTATTCTAGAGATGATAAGAATATTGAGAATGATGTTAAGTGTGAGGGCCCTCTATAGTAAACCTTTAGTCTTATTCTTCTAAATTTGCTGATATTTATCCATCTAAATCTAAATGGTCAAAACCCCCATTTTTTTCTTTTTATGTAATTAGACTGTTAAATAAAATGAAAACATGTACTTTGAGATGGCACTCTTAAATTGTTCTTTACTGAACAGAATACAGAGCTTCAGATGGTGTCCATCTATTTTAAGCGTCTTTGAGAAGAGCTTATGTTCTATACCATACAGATTCATTGGGGTGTTATTTTATCTTAATTAGTAAGAACTTTGCTATATGGGTGCTAGAGAAATCATCTGGTGGAAACACTGACAGACCATTAACTATAGCACTGCTAATGGGTGATATAATAGAGAAAGATTTTTAATTGTAAAAGGTTAATTGGTATCCCACATTTATTTCCTTTGCCTTAGCTGTTGCTGTCTCAGAGTATATATTCATAGAGAAAAATGTGTCAGGATTGTCTAAAGGATTAAATAATTTCCCCACAAAGCTCTCCCTAGAAAAGAAAAAATAAAAAAAAAGAAATACTTGTTTTATCTGCATTTACCTTTGTGTGTGTTTTGTTTAGCTTCTTTAAAAAAAGAAACCTGATACATTTGTGATAAGCATAGCCTAATTATGATCAAGCAATCAATTCTTAAAAGGTTGAATTGCTTACTGGTTGAATTTTCAATGGCACTAGAGTAGGGCAGGCCTCTTTCACACCTAATTTTATTAAAAGCATTTCAGTTAATTTAGGTGTTCAGAATGTTTAATGAAAGAATAATCCACATGGCTGGTTTCTATATCTGTCCAGCTATTTTGGCTCTGATCCAGTGGTCAGAGTGGTAGCCTCTACATATCATTAACATTAATCAATTTCCCTACTCATTTTCCCATTCTACTGACTTTTGTAAGGTCTCAACCAAATAGTAAAGGATAAAGCCCTGCATCAAAGAGTTTAGGTTGCCATCTTGTTATCTGGATTTTTTTTAAACATGTATCTCCTTGCTCTTAAGCTAGTGTTGTCTTTTATACTCATTTAAGGTCTTTATGGACTTGTCAATTTTATACTGTATCTGTCTATGCTGATTTTAGACGTCTCTTGTTTATGCCTTAGACTCTCTCTCATGTCTGTTTTCTTGAACTGGTCCTTACTTCATATCCTATTTAGTCTTAATTACCTAGTACCTTACTTCCTTTCCCTAGTCGGGAGTGGGAAATGAGAATTTAGGGTTAGAGGAAGAGGTTAAGGGTTAAAGTCAGAATCGAAGTTAGCATTGGAGTTGGAGGTGAATTTAGGGTTAGAGTCAGAGGTGTCACTTTATCTAAACATGAGAATCTGTGGTAGAGACCCTGTAAACATGGAGAAGAGCTATATGGAAAAAGGGTAAGAGGACACATCTTGAAGGAAGTCCTATGAAAGAAATTTTCTTTACTCCAGATCCTGGTTGCAAGCTATGACATATACTTGTTACCATATGGGAGCTACTCATTTGTCAACAGGTAAGTATCAAAAGTTGCCTGACTTTAAATCCATTATTGTTCCCACAAATACCATGCAGCATCCTGTGTGTCTGGACTTAAAGAAAACTCTCACAATTGAGGTTTTGTCTCCATGAGTAGGAGACAGGAGGAAACTTGGTGATTCCCCATACACCACAGATAGGGCCATAGTCTTTATGGGGTTCCAGCCTTCTCATCTATGCAGCAAGGAGTAACACATTCTGAGGGAGGTGTTATCTCACTTCTGTTTCACAGATGGTAAATTAAGGGACAGATAAAAGTGCTTAAAGTTTATGAGCAAATGTCAAAGGCAGAAAAAGAATGAAACTTTAATCAACCTTCCAAAGAGCATGGTGCTTTGAGAGAGGCTCTTATCAGGAAATATAACTGCTCTAACTACTGCTTTTTTGAGGGGGCCCTTTGGTCTTTATGCCAATCTGGTCCTTTCAGAATTCATGGTTTATTATTTAATTCAACTTCCTACAGTGTCATTGACCCTGATATGTGGATGTCTTTCCCATGGTTCCTCTCCACATTCCTAACATATTGTAATGGAATGTACACTGGCGAGAAAGTTAAGAAACTAGGTTTTTAGTCCCAAGTCTGTTCCTGAGTACCATAAGACTTTGGGCAAGTCTTTTAATTGTTCTGTGCCTGAGTTCCTTCATTTGCAAACTGAGATGATTGAATGGATGGATAATTCAATATGGAAGAGTGGATAGAGATCCAGCCTCAATCAGTAAGATCTATGTTGAAATCCTGCTTCTGAATTCCTGTATTACCTTTGGCATGTCATTTAACTCTCCATGCCCCAAGGCTCTAACTTGTTGATCAGATATATAACTGTATTGGTAGAGGGGAATTGTGATCAAGAGTTTCTTATACATATGAAATCACAAGTCTGAACCTTCATGCCCATTTTTTAAAACTAGGTATTGCACAAGGCAGTGGAAAGACAGAGAGAAAGGAAATAGCCCTGCCTTCTATACCCTCTTCCAGCTCTGACATTCTGGGATAATCTCTAACCAGTCCTATTTTACTGCTCCAGTACCCTGGTGAAATTGCCAGTTTTTTTTTTTTCCTGTTCTATGGAACAGCCCAATTCCCAACCCAAGGAAGAAAGTCACAAATCATAAAGGAGGGACTACTGATAGTATAGTATAATGGAAAACACCCTGGATTTAGAATTAGGAGACTGAGATGCAACTCCTAGTTCTTTAATTTTCCATCTATGTAACCTTGAGCAAATCATTTCACATTTTGAACAACATTCCCATCTATAATTGGAAATAAAAAACACATACCTCACAAGTATATTATTCTCATAATATCATTATTCTTATAAGGAGAATGCTTTGTAACTCTAAAACATTTGGAAAGTTATAGAAATGGAAGTGATTGTTATCATTACCAAGGGGAAGGAATCAACAATTGAAAACACTTACTTGGTTTTAGCTTGTCACCAACATCATTTCCATATACAAAAGGACATTATTTCTTGGGTATAGACAACACTTATTTGCCAGACTTTTTACTTTCTCTGCAAGGTCAATTCAATGAGATAAACATGTATTAAACATGTGCTTTGAACTAGAAATTGTGCTAGGTCTGCAAATAGGAAGAAAAAAAGCCCTCCCAAACAATGGAGAATAGTCCTTACTTTTAAGGGACTTGCATTCTCCTGAGCATTCTATAATTCTGTAATGCATGTTGCATTCTATAATATGTTTACTGGAAATGGTATACATCCCCACTAATTTGAAGAGGAAGAGAGTACTAGCAACTGAGAAGACCAGGAAAGTCTTCCTGTAGGAATTGGCACCTAAGTCTTGAAAGAAATGAAAGAATCTAAGAGGCAGTGGTGAGAAGGGTGTGTGTACCTTCTGGGTAAGCTCAGCATGATACTAAGGGGAAAAAAAGGCCTTTGATGAAATAGCAAACATTCAAAAATTTCTGACAAAAAAAAAAACCCAGAGCTGAACAGAAACTTTGAAATACAAACACAAGAGCCAATAGAAAACTAGAAACAAAATTTATTTGAGCAATTTGAAATGGGAAAGGAAGGGTAAAAGGAATATATTACACAGATGAATAATGAGGGGTTAGAACTTGCTATTTCTCATAATAAGCCTGAAAGAGAAGAAGAATGTATAAATATGGAGGAAGGCTAGAGAAAAGGGGTATTGGGTGAACTTTACTCTTATCTGAAATAGACTAAGGGGAGGTGAACATACACATATAGCAGACTCAACAGGAAAATAGAGAGGTAGAAGAGGTGTCCATCACTTGGGAAATGGTTGAACAAATTGTAGTGTATTAATGTAATGGAAAAAATTATTTTTTTCTTACTGTACTATTCCAGTATGTGGCACAGAGCTTGGCATATAGTAAGTGCTTAATAAATGTTTATTGAACTGACTGATTTTAAGAAATGATCTACTTCTCTTACTTGCTTCTCAAAATCCCTTTTGAGCTCTTCCAAGGCCTGGGGCTGATTGATATTTTTCTTCTCCTACATCCAAAGCCTCCAAGAAAAATATCAATCAGTCCCAGGCTTTGGAAGAGCTCAAAAGGGATTTTGAGAAGCAAGTAAGAGAAGTAGAGGAAAAACTGGGAAGAGAAATGAGACTGATGCAAGAAAATCATCAAAAACAGGTCAACACCTTGCTAAAGGAGACCCAAAAAATACTGAAGAAAATAACACCTTAAAAAATAGCCTAACCCAAATGACAAAAGAGGTCCAAAAAGCCAATGAGGAGAAGAATGCCCTAAAAAGCAAAATTGGACAAATGGAAAAGGAAGTCCAAAAGATTACTGAAGAAAATACTTCCTTAAAAATTAGAATAGAGCAATTGGAAGCTAGTGACTTTATGAGAAATCAAGACTGTAAAACCAATCCAAAAGAATGAAAAATTAGAAAACAATGTGAAATATCTCATTAGAAAAACAATTGACCTGGAAAATAGATCCAGGAGAGAGAATTTAAAAATTATTGGACTATCTGAAAGCTATGATCAAAAAAAGAGCCTAGACATCACCTTTCAAGAAATTATCAAGGAAAACTACCTTGATATTTTAGAACCAGAGGGCAAAATAGAAATTGAAAGAATCCACCAATCACCTCCTGAAAGAGATCCCCAAAGGAAAACTCCTAGGAATATTGTAGCCAAATCCAGAGTTCCCAGCTCAAGGAGAAAATATTACAGGCAGCCAGAAAGAAACAATTCAAGTATTGTGGAAACACAATCAGGATAACACAAGATTTAGCAGCTTCTACATTAAGGGTCCGGAGGGCATGGAGTATGATATCCGGAGAGCAAAGGAGTTAGGACTACAACCTAGAATCACCTATCCAGCAAAACTGAGTATAATCCTTCAGGGTAAAAAATGGTCATTCAATGAAATAGGGGACTTTCAAGCATTCCTGTGGAAAAGACCAGAGCTGAGTAGAAAATTTGACCTTCAAATAACAAGACTCAAGTGAAACATGGAAGAGGTAAACAGGAAAGAGAAATCATAGGAGACTTATTAAGGTTGAACTGTTTACATTCCTGCAGGTAAAGATGATATTTGTAACTCATGAGTCCTTTGTCAGTATTGGGGTAGTGGGAAGAAAAAAAAATTGTATGTATATATAGATAGATGGATAGATAGAGGGCACAGGGTGAGTTGAAGATGAAGGGGTCATATCTGGAGAATATCTCCATATCTGGAGAATAAAATTAAGGTGTGTGAGAAGATTATAGTAGGAGAAGGAGAAAGGGAGAGGTAGAATGGGGTAAATTATCTCACAAAAAAAATGGAAAAGAAAAGGCTCTTACAGTGGAGGGGAAATGGGGGAAGGTGAGAGGGAATGAGTGAATCTTATTCTCATGGGATTTGACTTAAGGAAGGAATAACATACACACTCAATTGGGTATGGAAATCTATCTTACCCTACAGGAAAATGGGGGGGGGAGGGAACAAGAGAGTAGGGGGATGATAGAGAGGAGGGCAGATTGGGAAAGGTGGTAATCACAAGCAAATACTTCTGAAGAGGGACAGGGTCAAAAGAAAGAATAGAATAAATGGGGAGGCAGGATAGGATTAAGGGAAATAGTTTTTCACAGCATGTCTACTATGGAAACGTTTTGCATAACTGCACATGTATAACCTATATTGAGTTGCTGGCCTTTTCAATGAGGGTGGGTGGGGAGGGAGGAAGGGAGAAAATTTGGAACCCAAAGTTTTAAAAACACATGTTTAAAAAAATGTTTTCGCATGCAACTGCGAAATAAGAAATACAGGAAATGGGGTACAAAAATCTATCCTGCCCTACAGGAAAATAGAAGGGGAAGGGGATAAGAGAAGTGGGGGAGAGATAGAAGGGAAGGCAGACTAGGGGAAGGGGTATTCAGAATGCATGCCATCTTGGGGTGGGGGGAGGGGCAAGATGGGGTGAAAATTTGAAACTCAAAATCTTGTGGAAGTAAATGTTGAAAAATAAAAATAAATAAATCTATTAATAAAAAAGAAAGAAAGAAAAACAAACAAACAAACAAAAAAGAAATTATGTAAGAGATGACTTCAGAAAACCCAGAGTAGTTTGAACTGATACAGAATGAAGTGAGCAGAATCAGGACAAACATTTGAAAGACTTAAAAACTTTGATCAATGCAATTACCAACAATGCCTCCAGTGGATCTATGATTATCTGTGATCATCTGTGAGCCTTCTGACACAGAGGTAATAATCTCAAGGTGCAGAAAGAGATATACATTTTTGGATAGGGCTATTGTGTGTATTTATTTAGCTTGGCTGTACTTAATATGTTGCAAGTTGTTCTCCTTGGTTTTAAATTATGAAGGGTGGGGATTAAAAGGGAAGTTTAGCAATGGTAATACTGGGGAAAAAAAGAGGGCCAATGAAGCATTTTTTAACAATACTCAGAAAACGAAGGAAATTCAGAAGGAAGCACAGATGAAAAGGACAGTTTTGAAAATAACATGTGGAATTTATCGTATGTATGTACACATATATTAAAGCAAGAAGTAAGAAATGGAGGTTCACAGTTTTATATACAATCCTCATTGCATTGATGGAAATGCTCTTTTTTTTGGTGTTAAAGCTAAAATATTTCTAAAAGTAATTTGCAAAAATAAATAGTTGCTTTATTTATTCATACTTAGGGTCCCAAAGAAATTATAATCAATGCTCTTTTTTTCGGATTTCTCATCCTAACCAGCATTATGACCTTAAACTACAACAACAACATTCATATGTTTCTTAGGATCACAAATTTTTAGAGCTAGAAGGGACCTTAAAGATTATTTTATCCAATTCCTTTCTTTTATGAGTGAGGAAACTCCAGCCCCCAAAAGTTTGGTTACACCCCTGAGGTCTTGAGGACAGTAAAGAGCAGTTCGAACTTGAATCTAACTCTAAATTCAGAATTCTTTCCACTACACCTAGAAGTTCCACTGACCTGTCTGATCATGTTTTGGAGATGCTGTAGGGTCTTTGTAGGCTATGTGAATAGGGCACAAACTCAGGTAGGTCCTACCAACCTTGAAAAGCTTCATCTACATGTCTTATCATGGCCTACATGTCTATAGTTGTCCAAGGATCAGTTTACTAAATCCAAAAAAATCTCCTCCTTCTCCTTGCCCTGCCCCCACCAGGTGGCAGCTAAGCTATTAATTATTTTGGCTATTAGAACTCATGAAACAATTTAATAAGTCAGGAGAGGGGATGGAAATCTGACTTAGTTAAGAGAATACCCACACCAGAGAAATCATGGGGCTTTTGAAGTCCTGAAATACATTTTTTAATAAATTTGAGTTCAGAAACAATATGCTCCCTAGAAAAATAAATGCTGGATTTCTGGAAAATTCTCTTCAAGGAATTAAACAGAATGAGCTAGATTCTGCCAGGTGAGTCAACTGCTCCCTGGGGGAAAACAAGGCCTTCAGAAAAGTAGAGTAATTTTGTCCCGCCAGTCCTTAAATTCTACCCGAGTGGTATTGCATTCATAGTCTCTTTCTAATGGTTTATTTAATTCTGAGCAGATGCTTAGTCACTTTGTTGAACTTAACCCTATTCATGATTCAATTACTCTTCCCTGTACTTTTAAGTAAACACACACACACACACACACACACACACACACACACACACACACCACTAACAACAAAATGTGGAACCAGAACTTGTTTAAAGCAGATCTGAATCCCACCTCTGAAACGGAGCCCTAGAATCAAAATACCACTCTGACAACACATTAGCTTCCCTGCCCCAGTGCCCAAAACACATTCCAATTAAGGTGTTTATATTCTGTCAACTTAACTATCTTTCATATTTTCACCTTGATAAATAATCCATCACACTGAATTCTGAAAAAAATAAACAAACATGTTGTGTAATTCTAACTGGGGCAGGGTGGCTGCCACATTTCCAAACTAGAAGAGTGGATATTTTTAGTGTCTTGAGAAAAGACTCTTGTATAGATAGGCTATTCAACCAACCCAATGGGATTCTCTTTGTAAAAGGCAGGGCATGAATGTAAGGTCTTATAATTATTGCTATAAAAGGTCCTTACTCTGTAATCATAGGCAAGGCAGTATTATTGAGAAGTACCATGTAGAAGTACCATGGCAACTGAACTCAACTGCCTGTACCACACAGAGGGGTTATTATTAGGGAATTTAAAAGCAACTCAGATTATGAAATGGCCAATACTACAAGCAGGTAAACACCCACCTGTTGCTGTAAGAAATTTTCTCCTTCTTACTTAAAATTCAAAGGCACTAGAGATGAAGAGGCAGTTTTGTTTGGCAAGGTAATGCCAGAATACAAATGAGGGTGCATTGTTCTCTCAGATTCTAGCACCTCATTTTATTTTTCCCCAGAACTCTGTAAGAATGAAAAGGCATGTCAAAAATGTCAGTGTTGATGAGAAAATCACCACATCTACCTGGACCATGTGCAGAGAGAGAATGAACCAAGGAAGAATCCTAGAGGCAACATGGTGGGGTGACTAGAGTGTTGGAGTTGGAGACCAGAACACCCAGGTTCAAATTCCAGCTCTGAGTTACAAGCTGTGCAACTTAACTGGTATTACTTAAAATCATTTATTACTAAACTGTCTTTGGTGTAAGATTAGGATGCATGGAAAACTTGTGAATAAATGTTAAAATTGAATACTGACAATGCATGTGCGCTGAGAATTCTAGGCTCACAGCTCACAATGCAAGAGAGATAAATGTGTATCCACATACCATTGGTGAATACATCGCTGCTCTGTTTACCTTTTAAGTAACATGACAAACAGAACTATGCCATGCAATGCTTATACAATGAAAGGTTACCAACCAATTTTTGGACTGGAAAAAAAAAGCAAAACAAAAAACCAAAAACAAACCAAAAACCCAGGGTGTGACAATTGTGCAGTGAAATGCGATATTGGTGGACCTGAGAGACCATGTGGTCTAAGCCTTTCATTGAAAAGATTATGAAGCTAATGCTCAGAATGGTGGCTCAACCTACCTGGAATACTACATAGATAGTTCAGACATTGGACTTAGTTGGAAAACTGGCAAATGCCACTCCTCATGATCCCAGCCCAAACTAATGTTGCCATGAATCGTTGAAAGGAATACTCTTCATTTGGGCTTTTACCCTGATTAACAAGGCAAAACTTAGGATGAAGACAATGAAAAGGATTTTATTATAAGAATGTCAAGGTAGCAACATGTTGATGGGCTAATCACTGGAGAACAGCAATGGGTTCAAGATGGGGACAGTTTTTATAGATAACTTTTAAGACAATTCAGATAGATCCACCTCAGCAAAAGAGGTTGGACCCTTGCATCTTAGTTCTTCCCCAAGGTAGCAAGAACATAACAATTTGCAGGTAGCAATACCTGACAAAGAACAAGTGATACAGAAAATTGCAGACTTGGTGTCTCCTTCCCCAGCAGAACCTTCCCCAACACTGGTTGATAAGCAGGCCTGGGATGCTAAGTCAACATAACTTGCAACAGAACCTTCTACTGGGCTGTCTTTGCCTTTGGTGTTGTTGTACATGTTATTTCCCCTGTGCAAACTACAAGCAGGAATTGTGCTTTGCATGAGTATATGCTTAGGAAATATTTGTTTGGTGAATGAAACTGATTGGATGATCAATTATTGTATGAGTAGATAGTTATTACATACAATGTTTATATAAGGAATCTGAAATAAATAGTCTCATCTCATCGTTACCAGGAGTGATTGAAGTTGCCAGAGAAGTCTCTAGTCCCATTTTGGTAGAGTCACCATTGTGATAGAGCAAAGAATGGACCCAGCAACTCTTCATTTTGTCTGTGATGCAATTGTCAGAAAACACATGAAGAGAAGGATTCTGTCTCCTTCAGGTTTAGAGTTGATCAGAATCTCCTTTGATCTAAGTCTATGTTTCTTCTTATTCATTATTTTGACATTGTTAGAATTGTGTTCATTGCTAAGGCACTGATACATAGGAACAGAAACTTGTATCTATTGAATAATTGGAGATGATGACCGGCTTATTTGAATGAATATTTACATCAATACATCATGGATATGTGATTGTGTTGATGAGAGTGCTCCACTCCCCAAATGATCACAGCTCTCTACAACTCGGTAGATGGTCTCTGGGAGTTGCAAAGATTCAAAAATCCAGAACCTTGTGGCCTACCTGATGAGAAGTTTCTTTGTATTTAGCTAATACATGCCTCTGACAACAGATATACAATCCATCACAAGGCAGAGTAAAGTCTTACGAAAGACATAGTTAAGTCTTTTTCTAAGACTATGTGGTGATGCAGAATCCATTTTGGGCTTTCAAAAGTTTTCTAATATAATTCAGATGCTGGCATTTCCCACTGCCTTAGATATACTTTGGATCAGTAAGTCAATCAACAAGTATTAGTTGAGTAATACGGGTCAGTCACTGTACTAAAATGCTAGGATACAGAGAAATGCAAAAAATACAGTTTCTGCCCTCAAAGAGTTCACATTCTAATGGATCAGAGAACATGAAAATAACTATATCAATAAGTGCAAGTATCAGGCAGTCCCAGAGGGAAGTAACTGAGATAGGGGAGGGAGAGACCAGGAAAGGCCTCATTCACTCATAATAATTATTTAAAGGAAGCAATAGTTAAAAACCTCAGAATCCCTAGGGACCTCTAGGATTAATTATCCAGTCTTTTTTTTTTTTTTTTGGTGAGGCAGTTGGGGTTAAGTGACTTGCCAGGGTCACACAGGTAGTAAATGTCACATGTCTGAGGTCAGATTTGAACTCAGGTCCTCCTGACTCCAAGGCTGGAGCTCTATCCATTGTGCCACCTAGCTGCCCCTAGTCTTCTTCCTCAAAGCAGAACCTAGTTTAAACTGTCCCATTTGGAAAGACATCTCTCTTAGCTTTAAAGATCTGTAGGAGAGGAAACTTTATTCTTTCCCTTAGCAACCCATTCTCCTTGCTACACAAGTAATTATCATTTAAGGCAGTATGTGATATTATTGTAGGAGTATTGGGAAGGAAGCGGTTAATTCTTTTAGCAAAAGGAAGTGTAACGTTGATAGGAGAAATAAAGAGTAAGACTGAGAGAAAAAGGTTATGCTAGCACTGAGGAGAGAAGAGAAGGATAAGAGTCAGGAGAGAAGGAAAGTCTAGCTCAGAAGGGAGATGTGGAGATCTGAGAAAAAATAGCTGCTAAGAGCTGCTAAGCAATAACGAAGGTGTCATCATCTTGTCCAGATCCTTGCAGCTGTCATCTAAGATCTGCTGTTCGTGCTTTGCTTTTGAAGAGGACCAATGACATCACCGGTGGTATCTTGACTTGGACCGTAATTGGAATTAAGTGAGACAGAGTTGCACAAAGTCATCAGCCTCATTTGCTCTTCTAGGGTCATTGAAGTTCCGTGGCAAGACAAAAGTCAAGATGACCAACGATGTCCTGGGGTGCAGTGGATGACCTTGGTCTTTGAGGTCTGACCAAGCTCTAAGGCTTCACAGTGCCTGCTTAAACTGCCTTCACATGTGGTGGAACAAATTGTTCTCATTTACCTATTCTGCTGGGGGAAGTTTTCAAATCCCTGTAACTTACCAACAGGTTTGAGGCCTGTTGGTTACCCACAGTCAGGCACTCCCCAGCACCCTCCAGCACCATACTTTCAGGGTTATATGCAGGAGCCAGCTCAAACTGCGTCCCTACTGGATAGTTAAATGTTCAATTAAATGTGAAATTTATACTTTGGAAATCAACAAGCACTACAAATTTTCTTGTTTTTGTTGTTCAGTAATTTCAGTCATGTCTGATGACTCTTTTTGGCAAAGATAGTGGAGTGGTTTACTATTTCCTTCTCAAGTTTTTTATAGATACATAAACTGAGGTAAACCGGGTTAAGTGTCTTGCCCAGGGTCACACAACTAGTTGGTATCTGGGGCCAGATTTGAATTCAAGAAGTCTGAGTGTTTCTGACTCCAGGCCCAGCACTTTATCCACTGCGTCACTACAGATAGGGACTTGATAACACATGTTAACCATTGAAGTGTGGCCAGTGCATTCCTCCTTCCCCCCACCCCCACAGAGATCCAAATGTTAGCATTTGCTAGGACACCCTTACATTGGCTCGTAGTTTTCTTTATGCCAAGGATTACCTCCTCTGAATACCTGTTTCTCCATTCACAACTCCTATGACTTGGTGTTCTCATACCTTAAGAACCACCCCAAACTCTCTTATCTTCTCCTTTCTTCTCTCTTCCTGCTTAATCTTCTCCTCTCACCCCTCTCTATTCTCTCTTTTCTCTCCTCCCTTTATTTGCTCCTTTCTCTCTTTTTGTTTCCATTTCTACATCTTTCTGCTCTGTCTCCCTCTCTCTCTCTGACCACCTATCTCTGTCTGTCTCTATGCCGACCTCTCTTTCTGCCTATCTCTGTCTCTATTTGTCTCACTCTCTCTTCTTCAATAATTCCTCTCTCTCATCAGAATTGGCATCTGGACTTTGTTTGCCAAATCTTAATACCACTTTCCTTTTCATTTGTTTATTAATTACCTAGATGAAATTAAGCAAATATTTTTGGGTATGGTACTTGGTCTTGGAAAGTATACCTTTCCCTCCCATCCACCTTGTTTTTAGGGAAGAAAAGATCTGAGCTAGTACAAATTGATTTCCTGAACTAGCTGTTATCCGAGACCTGAAGGATTGATATTAAATCATCCTGAGGTTATGAGCCACAAAGTTGGAACAAGTTTGAAGGAAGAGAACAAAGAAAAGAGGTGTATGCTGAAATTGGATAAGATTTCAAACTATCTGCAGCTGATAGTTTCAGCTCTATTTCCTGGTACAAGAAGTAATCTTCTTCTTCTTCTTTTTTTTGGCAATTGGGGTTAAGTGACTTGCCCAGGGTCACACAGCTAGTAAGTATCAAGTGTTTGGTCTGAGGCTGGATTTGAACTCAAGTCCTCCTGACTCCAGGGCCAGTGCTCTATCTACCACACCACCTAACTGCCCCAAAGTAGGGCTTCTTGCATGGGCTTCCCTGAAGGGATATTACTTTACCCCACTGGTTGCTGCTGTCTAAGATTCCTCCTCTCATATTCCCATGACATTGGAGCCTTCTGTCTTTCAATCAATAAGCATTAATTTAGTGTCAACTATGTGTCAGGCATTGTATGTACTATGCACTGGGGTTAAAGAGAAAGGCTCAGAAAAAACCAAAACAATAGTCTCTGCCCTCAAGGAGCTCACAATCTAATTGTGGAGACAACAAATATATGCAAACAATATATATATATATATATGTACATACATATACACACGTACACATGTGCATACATACATACACACATATGTGTATATGTATATATGCATATATATATATACACACATATAATTGTCAATGAGAAGACAATAGAATTAAGAAGGATTGGGAAGCTTCCTGCAAGAAGATGGTATTTTAACTAGGACTTGAAGGAATCCAGGGAAGCTAGGAGACAGAGAAGAAGACAGAGTATTCCACATACGTGGGACAGCCAGAGAAAATGTCTGGAGCTGAAAGATAGACTGCCTTGTCTGTGGCACATCAAAGAGGCCAGAGTCATTGGATCTAAGAGTGTGTAGAGAAGTGAAAGGTATGGGAAGACTGGAAAGGTGAGTAGGGAGGACTAGGTTATGATAGGACTTGAATGCTAAATAGAGGATTTTACACAGGATCCTGGAGGTGATGAAGAGCCATTAGAGTTTTTTGAATATGAGAACATGGTTAGGTCAGTTCTTTAGGAAAATCACTTTGGCAGCTGAGTGGAAGATGAACTCTAGTGGAGAAAGACTTGAGTCAGGCAGACTCACCAGCTGGCTATTGCAATAGTCCAGGCTTAAGATGATGAGGGGTGTTGGTGGTATCAAAGAAGAGAGGAGGGCATATTTCAAAAGTTGTAAAGATGAAATTAATAGTCCTTGGCAACAGATTGGATATGTAGAGAGATAGTGAAGAATCTGATCACTTTAGGCCTTTCTTGGGAAGTTCTCCACTCTTGACGTCTCTAGTATCAGAGCTCTAAAGGTCAGACGTCTCTGCCCCACCTCTGATTATATTGGGAAGCTGTCAGCTTTTTTTTGCCTGCACTGGTGCCTACATTGAAGGTTTTGCTAGCAGATTCCTTTCTGTAACCCATGGACATCTGACCAACTGTACATTTCTGGCACAGAACTTGGCAGCTATTTTAATTTTCTATTTTCTTTCTTGAAAAGTATTTGATCTGGTACAAATTTCAAGTTTTAGCTAGAGAGGATATGTGAAAACTGCTCTGTCTGCCTCCATTTAGTTAGCTAACCAACTTAGCATACTCTCCTACAAATATACACAGTCTGAAGGGAAAGTGGGCACAAACTTTAAATAGGTAATTAAGCAGGTGACTTTGAAAGTAGGTCACAAACTTAAAGTAACAAGGCACATAATTTTTACATATATAGCAAATGAAAAATTCCCATATCCTATTTATTGAAGTCTCTTGTCCCCTTGGTAGATTCCTCATGAAGTTATCCATAGGTGTAACTTTCTACTGTCTGGGAAGTCAATCCCTTTGTGGAGGACATATGGAACACTTCTCATCTGTACAATGGATGACATTCCTTGAAGTTTCTTGTCCTTGGGTGACTATTGTTCCTAGCTAGACAAGTTATCTACTGCTTGGTACAGTACTTTCAATGATACTATCAAGGAGGTGTGGGAGAGGAGAAAGAGAGAGAGAAACTGTGTTTGCTTCCCCTTTTCCAGAGCATTTTACTTTCAGGGTATGGGCTCTAATTCTCAAAATGGAGTCCTCCAACCTGGAGCTCTTCTATACTAAATTGGGTTACCCCTTGACTAAGCTCATAGTTGGACTGACTGCAATGTAAAAACACAAGCCCAAACACTTTTTCTTCTCTTTTGACTTAATCAAAGATGTTCAAATTTCTTAAAGTGAGCACAGGACATAAATCTTTATGTTTACGTCTTTAAAACTTCATCGTGTCCATGGATTAAATGATTGATTTAATTGAAGAACATGAACTTCCCATGATTGTAGAAATTAGGATGAATTCTACCTTTACACATCTGTTGAAGGTGCTATGCCACTTAGATTTTACCTATGGTGATTCACAGTCAAAAACATTTAGAAAACACAGCTAAATTACCTTTTGTATGAGATTGAAGAGAAGAACTTTATTTACAGAACCTAATAGCAGATTTTTTTTTTTTGCTTCATTTCCATTGAAAGCACTCTGTATGCTGATAAATGTGGTTGGAAGGAAATCCACTGTTAGGTACTGTATACTATTTAAACAAAATAAACCATTTCTACTTTAGCACACACACAGGCACACATTCTCTCTCTCATCACTTAACCCTGTTTGACTCAGTTTCCTCATTTGTAAAATTAGCTGAAGAAGGAAATGCCAAGAAAACCCCAAATGGGGTCGTGGAGAGTCAGGCATGACTGAAATAACTGAATAACAGTAGCAGCAACAAAATTCATTTATAATTACAATCAACTTTTGTTATCCCGTTTCCTGTTTTACTGCTGTTGCAGTATATTTCAGCATGTTATGGCTATTTTGTAAAATGGAATTAAATGTATCTAATACCTTCTAACATAATTTTGCAAATCCATACTTTAGGTGAATTTTATATTACATGCAAAATGTTGGAAGAAAACCTCACGGTGGGAGTGCTAGGTGTTGCCTTTCAATTGTATTTGGTAACCAAGGTATTTAAATATGTTATGTTGTGATAATAAAATGCAATTAAGGGGGGCATCCAATAAGACACTTTCAAAGGGAGGCACAGTAGAATTGAGGAAAGGGTAGAACAGAAGTTCAAAGTTGGAAGGGATAGACCTCAGTGTCTTTCTAATCCAACTTATCCCCCTCCCTCCAAAGAATCCCCACTACAACACGTCTGATGTGATTAACCACCTTAGAATGCCAGCCTCTTTACCAAGGTAATCCATTCCACTTTTGCATGGCTTTAATTGTTAGGAAGTTTTCCTCAACATCACATTGAAATTTGTCCTTTTGCAACTTCAGTAAATCATTCCTAGTTGAGACCAAACTGAGCAAGTAACTGAAGACTGCTATTGTATACTTTACCCCTAGTCTTTTTTTCCTCCAAAATAAAAACCCTTCCTTCAACTGAGCAATGTCATCATTCTTGTTCCCCTCCTCTGGATTTTCTCTAGCTCATCAATATCCAGTGCTTCCCACAGGTACATAATAGGCACTTAATAAATACTTTCCCTCTCACCTTTCCTCCCCATCCTGTTCTCAACCCCCTTAAAATGTGATGCCTGAACTGAAGCTATTACCCTGGATGCAATATGACCAGTGTAGGGAACAGAGGGCAGATGCATTGTTCCTGAAAAATATGTCTCTTTCAGCCCAGGATCATATTCATATACACATACTTATCTATGTATGCATGCATGAAGGTATGTATGTATATGAGCATGTGTGTATCTATCTCTATTTAGATATACATCTATATGTAAAGATATATCTATATATGAATATGTATGTAGATCGATCATGTAGATAGATGGATGGATGGATAGATGGATGGATGCTGGGCCAAGAGTCAGGAAGACTCAACTTCCTGAGTTCAAATCTGGTCTCAGACACTTAGTAATTGTGTGACCCTGGGCAAGTCACTTAACCCTGTATGCCTCAGTTTCCTCACCTATAAAATGAGCTGGAGAAGGACATTTCAAACCACTTTAGCACACACACATGTATAGTATATGTGTGTACATAGACATATATACACATACATACGTATGTATGTATGTATGTATGTATGTATGTATGTATGTAATGTAGCTGACTCATTAAACTTATGGTCCACTAAAACCACCAGAGCTTTTCCAGGTAAACTTCTGTCAAATCACACTTCCCCTATCTTGGACTTCTGAAGCCAGTTTCTTGAACCCAAGAGTAAGAGTACATTTATGCCAACCAAGTTTCATTTTATTAGATTCTGTCTAGTGTTCTTGTCCATCAAGATATTTTTGAATTCTGACACTGTCATTCATTCAACAAGTTAGCTGTCTGGCCTACCTTTATGTCATCTGCAAAATCTTTTTGCAACCATTCCTATTCTTAGTGCTTAGCACAGTGACTGGCATATCCTAAGCACTTAAAAAATGCCTTTTATTTCATTCTTCCACTTGCTTGTTCTACCTTTTTTTTTTTGGTGAGGCAATTGGTAACTTGCCCAGAGTCACATAGCTAGTGAGTGTTATATGTCTGAGGCTGGATTTGAACTCAGGTCCTCCTGACTCCAGGGTCGGTGCTCTATCCACTGCGTCACCTAGTTACCCCTGTTCTACCCTTTTAAAAAATAGTTACTTAATCGTACCTGCATTTATAATCTGCTCCTCCCGCTGCTCAATTGAACAATAACAAACGACAGAAAAGTAAAAGTTCATCATGATCATGCATAGTTTAGCAAGACAAATAGCCACAAATATCTGTCTATATGTTTTAAGTTCATCACCTTTCTGACAAGAGGTGAGAGTTATACTTTCTTTTTTCAAATGTATTTTATTGATGGCTGTTTTCTCTATATGTCCCCCATCCCCAGCCCCTAGATTAGACTCCTTTGCAATAAAAACAATGAAATGAAACCACATATGAATTCCTCATAATCATTCTTTCTTTCCGCATAATCATATTCTAGTTCTTTGCTATCACAATGAATGCTAGAATGAATATTTTGAAATATATTTGTCCTTTGTTTTTGTCTTTTAACTCCTCAGGAGTATTTATGTACTACTTGATTGCTAGGAGAAGGGAAATGGAAAATCTTATTATTTTTTTTGTATTGTTTCACAGTCATATCCTGAATTATACCATTTCTTATTCCTTTTTTCTCACAGCCCCATCAATATTGTTCCAATTTTGTAGGGTGCAAGGTAAAAACTCAGAGTTACTTTCAATTGCTTTTCTCTTACTATTAGTTATTTGAGACATGTTTTTAAATGATCATTTATAATTTGGAATTCTATGTTTGCTCTTATCCTTGCTCCACTTATCTTTTGGGAAATTGCTATTGGTATTTGTATGTATGTCAATTCCCCAAATATCTTGGATCTTAGACATTTTTAATATCTGATACAAATATTTTTGTTTCATACATATTGCTTTTGTTTGTTCAAAAGTTTTTTTTTAATTTTATATAAACCATATTATCTATGATAGGTCAATCAATCAACCTATCAATAAATATTTATTAAGTACCTACCATGTGTCAAGCACTGTGATGTTGAGTCTAGGGGTGCTAGACTCAAAGGTAGAAGATGCGGATCCTGCCTCTGATGAATTCAACTCAAACCTTCTTTCAGTCAGAGACAAGGTTTATTAAAACACTGGTTTGGGTGAATAAGACTCCTAGTGAGTCTGAGCTACTGGGCAGATTTTAAGAATCTGAGCGATTTAATGGAGGTCAGATGGACCTTTTACACAGAAAGACTATGAGAAGATCTGGGTGTGATCTAGAAGTGGTCAAGTAGTCTGGGGTGACTGTGAGAAGGGGTCTAGATGGAACCAAGGAGTGGCAGTATAGGGCGGGGCCAGGCACAGTCAGTGAGGGCAGGCTGGGTGAGAGGTAACAGAATTGAAGGTCAGAGCACAATGAAAGGACAGTTGAAAGGATTATTTACCCATGTCTCAGGCAAATGCCAGGGATCTGAGTTCAGGGACTGGGTCCCTGGAATTCTTAGGAAACTTCAAAGGAAGGGAGGTTTAGAGCCCATACACCTCCAGATCTAGGTTCTCCATAGGAAAAAAAAAAATAAAACTGGTACTATCCTCATGAAGTTTACATTTTACTGAACTTGTTGGGTGTGTGTGTGAAGAAACCAAATATACATGATATGTAACTTGAGGAAGATAAGAACATTAACCACTGGGTAATGGCATGATTTGAGAATGTTTGCTTGTGGAACTGAAACTTGAAATAAGAATTCAGAGAGTAAAGGAGTGGGTGACAGCCTGTGAAAATATGCAGGGGCATGATACAGAAAGTAAGGAAACAGCTATTAATCCACTTTGTCTACAATTCAGAGTGTGTGACACAACCCATGTGGCTTGAATACACAGTATTGCATAACTGCCCTCTGTTTGGCTTTGAATGGACTCCACTATCTGGCCCACTTACCTTTCCAGTAATATTATACTTTACTCTCCTTCA
This sequence comes from Vombatus ursinus, assembly GCF_900497805.2. Taxonomy (NCBI): domain Eukaryota; kingdom Metazoa; phylum Chordata; class Mammalia; order Diprotodontia; family Vombatidae; genus Vombatus; species Vombatus ursinus. The sequence continues at coordinate 1,373,344 of NW_020954588.1, forward strand.
AATACTTTATAATCCAGAGTCACTGGTCTTCTTACTGTTCTTCATCTAAGACACGCATTTCCCAACTCTGTGCCTTTTCACTGGTTGTCCCCAAAGTCTGGAATACTCTCATTCCTGATATCCACCTCCTAGATTCCTTCAAGAGTCAGTTCAAATCCCATCTTCTGTAAGAGGCCTTTTCAGGTCCCCTCTCATCGTCCCATTCCTTTTCCTCCGAGATTACCTTCCATTTGCACTATATCCAGGGAATTTCAAAAAGCTTCCCCCCCTCCCCCAGTTTTTGTTTTGTTTTTGCTTTTTGGTGAGGCAGTTGGGTTAAGTGACTTGCCCAGGGTCACACAGCTAGTAAATGTGAAGTGTCTGAGGTTAGATTTGAACTCTGGTCCTCCTGACTCCAAAGCCAGAGCTCTATTCACTGTGCCCCCTAGCTGCCCCTCAAAAAGCTTTAACAGCTTAAAACTACACTAAGACTTTGGGGACATTCTTTATACACCCTGTATAACTTGTGTGCACCTAGTTGTTTGCATGCTATTTCCCCACTAGATGGTAAGCTCTTTTTGCCTTTTCCCCACAGTGGTTAGACCAATGCCAACACAGAGTAAATGCCTAATAAATGTTCATTGATTTAAATGAAGAACATAGGGAGATGTTGGAAGACCTACATGAACTGATGCAAACTGAAATAAATAGAACTAGGCAAACGTGATTGTGATGTAAGTAGAAAAAACAAACTAAAAACAAATTGATAACTATGCAATTATAATGACCATACTTGTCCCAGTAAGAGAGATAAGAGTATCTCCTTTCTTTGCAGAGTAGAAAATTATAAATTGATTTTAATTCTGTGTTTAAGTCTTAATCAAGCTGGCACAGACTTAATACTCTTCCACACCTTGGCAGTCTCAACTGCTTACCCTTGTAACTTGACCTTTCACCTACATTCCAGAGAAACTTGACTAAAAGTCAAGGTTTTGTATCGTAATTATCTCCTCCCTTTACTCTGGTAGTCTCTGGGCATTTGACTCTCAATTCTGTTATTGTAATACGTATCTCCACCCTGGTATGGTCCACCTTCTGTAACCTCCACCCACCCTAGAAACAAATTGTTCTCATCTGCCCATTCCAGAGGAGGAAGTCTTCACATGCTTGGGGGTAGACACCCCACTAACTCACCAAATGGTCTGAGAGCCCTTGGTTACACTCTAACTACTTTAACCCCATTTGCTAAAACAGTTTACAGGAATGTGGCTGCTGTGAATGCTACAGCTTCATGGAACCACAGGTGAGAGCTGGGTGAATCAGGTGCACGTCAAAGGTGGAAAGCAGTCCTGAAAAGGGCTCCTCAGTCCTCACACCAGAAATACTAGTCTTTCCTGAATACACCCTACATTCTGGGTAAAGGATAAGACCTACTGAATTGCTATAACACTTGAAGAAATAGAGGTGACTCTTCTCTCATCCAAGTTACATGAGTAGTCAAGTACCCTCTGGAGGAGATGAAGGGAGAAATCAAGGGCTGAAGGTGGTGGTAGATATTTTCACCATCAACTATCCTGAATGGATTCAGGGATAGAGGCCAGAGAAGTGAGTGAAAGGAGAAGGCAAGATATAACAACAACAATAACAACCACAACAACTCACATTTATGTAATTGTTTAATATTTTCAAAGTGATTTATTTAAATTATCTCATTATAAAATCATGAAATGTTATAGCTGGAGATGATATCACTATTAATAATTCATATTTCATGTTTCTGTTTATATCACAATTTGAGGTTTGCTAAAACAGGTTCCTAATCCATCTCTATAATTTTCTAGATGAATAAACAGAGGCTAGAGGTTCTCACCTGTACCTATTACTTCTTACATAGTTCTTTAAAAGTTGATCGGTGATTTCTAGGTAGCTCTGGGCATCTGAATTTCCTTTCCAGTGTCCTTTTCATTCTACCAGGAGATATCACAGTGGTTCAAATTCATACTAAGGAGCAAATGGCTAATATCAATCAGATCCTTCCCTAAGGACAGATTGTAATGGAGGAATAAGGCACTGTGACCTTGAAAGAGGGAAGAGCAAACAAGTGGGGAATGGGGTGGAACATTGGAGAGAAGGGAGAGATCCCAGGCTCCAGAAATGAGCCAACTACCAAGGGCTGTCCCTCCCTATTTACCTTCATTCACACCACAAGGATGACTGTCTAATTCCCTTTTCTAGGTACAGAAACCTAACTCCTATTTTTCTGATGCAGCTATGATCCAATTCCTTGCTTCCTGAAACAGTTAAAATAGCATTCCTGGATAGAATATGTAATTGCTTTGCCAATAGAAGTGCATCCCAAAGGAAGGAAAAAAATAACCCCATTCAACGTAAGATTTATCTAGCCCTGCTTGGATTGCTGCTGCTGCCCTACCCACAAGCCTTCAGACTGGAATTTGCCAGCCTGACCTTTGCACCGGGTATACTCTTTTGCTCCCTTTTTCTCTACTTCATTGATGAAATCATTCCCTCAACTCTCCCCCCCTTTTTTTTCCTCCTTAAAAATCCCTTACAGGGTTGCCTTTGGGCTTAAGCAAACAGAAGGTAGAGGAGCAGAATCTAGGTTGCAGCTTTCATTTGTTTTTTCCTCGGTTCCCACTAATTAGCTGCCGGGGGTTCTCAAATACTTATTAACTCCGTGTGAGTTTAAATAAGATGACAATGGCCCCATTCAGCACAGACAAGCTGCAGCATTTTGTGCCACAGAAGGCAAGCGAATAGGCAAAGCTGGGCTCACTTTCCCCCATGGAACTTGAGGAGGTAGATGGAGAATGTCTAGTCTGCACCAGAAGTCCTGCATCCTGAAGTCTCAGCTTCACCCACCTTCTGGCATCTTCTACCAACCCACTCATTCTTCCCTCTACTCCCTTGCTCAATTTTGGTCTTTTCCTTGATATCATCACATTGGTTTCTGGTTGCGCTTCTAATTCGGGATAATCTACATTGGTGACCTCACACATTTCAAAAGCAATGGCCAACATTGTTTTCAAAGGTTTGTCATAGGGGCCTTGGAGCAGGAAGTGGCTTTTGAGACTATAATCCAACGTATTTATTTTTACAGAGGAGGAAACTGAGGCCTGAAAGGTGAAATGACCCACCCAAAGTCAGCCATGTAGGAAATAGCAGAGCCTAGATTCAATCCTGAAATTCTTATTCCAAATCCTAGTCTTTCCACTGTTCTTTTGTTTGCTTCAAGGCAGAAAACTATTGGTTAAAAGACAGCTTTACCCTCAGAGGGTGGATGCCTATGAAGTTCCTATTTCAGGAAACAGCAGTCTCGTGATTTCAGACATCACCAGCTTTTTTGTCCTTTCTTCCTCCCTTCAAATCAAAGCAATGACCTCTTCATCAGTGCCTTTCTAGAGTGGTTTTTGAAGGGTCAGGCCTAAAGACTGTTGAACACTGAGATTGCACATTGGTGGGGCCCTGTTAAAACTGAATCTCTTTAAATCTCTACAGAATGACTTTTTGGCAGATGCAACAAGGAGGGAGGGCCTGCATCACTTCATACATTTCCTGGCATGGGGATACCTCATTCACTGCCAGTTTGCTCCCTTAGCATTATTTGAATGTAGCTGTTTGTATTATTAGACTATAAATCACAGTTTCCCCCTCACTTATTCAGTGTTCAGGGTCCTGGTGAACTCTAATGACTGCACACTCCCCTTGAGCTGTGTATGTGTGACTCCTGTTGACTTCCATGGCAGTTAGAAGCACAAATCATGGGGAGGAGCATATGGCCTTTATTTTGCTAAGAGTTTCATTTCATGCCATTACCAGAATACTCAGAAATCCTGATTGGATGGGAAGGAGACTAGCTCTTTCCCTAGTGGAATAATTTCATTATAGCTGGGGTGTTGCCTCTCTAAAGATAAATGTGAAGAAAATATTAGAAAGTCTACCAATCATGGGAAAGTGGAACTGCTTTACAATAACTTTAAATATGTCTTCAGAGAGTACCTCTTAGTGTGTTTCCACCTAGCTCTCTAAGTTTAAGGGAGCAGGGTTGGCTCATTTCCCTTCCTTGTCTTATTCACACTTCCCTCATTCTTATCACCCACAAAGTATCACGTTTCCATAAAAGGCACCTTCCCAAGTCTGGCTGATTTATAGAATGCAGAACACTTCCAATATTCTATCATCTTCCTATTCTTTCTTCATTCACTGACTTGTCCCTACTTAACGCTTTCAGTGACAACCTCATTCATGCCACATAGTTGATAGGAGAGAGCAAAAGAGTTAGAATCAAGGTCTTTCTTTTTCCACTTGTTTTTTGATGCCTTTTGCTTTTTACATCACGGTGATTTCCCAATTTCCCACCTCATGGTTATTTTTTGGGCCCTCCTTGATCAGAGTGAATATAAATAGTAACTATTTCTCTTTTGGCCAGCAACTCTAAGGGTCTTCCCCCTCCCAGTTTGATTTTTTTTTTTTTTTATTAAAGGGGCCATCCCTTGACTCACTTCTTAAAGAGGCCTATTCACTGAATGGGTGTTGCCTCACTCAAAGTGAGAACCTGAAAAGACCTTAGCTTAAAAGGGCCAGGGTCTCCCATTGCACCCTGGGCCATCTCCAGTCATCCTGATGAATATCTGGCCACTGGACCCAGATGGCTCTGGAGGAGTTAGTGAGGCTGGTGACCTTGCACAGCCCTCCCTCACTCAAATCAAAGTTAATTGCAAGTCATGTCATCATCTCCCTGATGTTATGGTCCTCTTTGAGAACAAAGGACAAACACAACAGTTTCCCAACATAACCTAATCCCCACACCATAGTGCTCTCTTTTGTAATAAAGAAAAACACTTATTCAAAACCAAATAACTTAGCAAATTAAATGTCAGGGTATTCATTTCTTTAATCCCTTCTGCTCCACTTATGGGAGGAGGATGGAGGGGGAGGTATGTTTCATCATCGGTGATATGGAATCGATATTGGTCATTGCATTTAATCTGAGCTGCCTTTTAATATTATATTTATTTATATTATTGTAGTTATATGTATTGTTCTCCTGATTTTTTCTTACCTAATCCTACATAAATTCATACAAGTCTTCATATGATTCTCTGAATTATTCCTATTTATGTTTCATACAGTAAAGTGATGATTTATTCCATTAATAGATTCACATTTGTCTAGCTAGTTCCCAATCTTTGGACACCCATTTTGTTTCTAATTTGTAGTTACTACCATAAGCAATTCTATGAATATTTCAGGATATATGAGATCTGCTCTTCTATCTTTGATCTCTTAAGGGTACACACCTAGTATTGGCATCAACGAGTCAAAGGGCATGAACAATTTAACTACTTTTCTTGTATAATGCAAAAGGCACTCCAGAAATATTGGACTATTTCACAGTTCAAGAGTGTGTTAGTATCTAACTTCTTAGAGTCTCTCCAACAATTGCTGTTCAGTCATTTCAGTTGTATCTGACTATTTGAGACCCCATTTGAGGTTTTCTTGGCACTCTAACAATATTGGGATCTTTTATCATCTTTGATAATTTGATGGTTCTGAGGTATGTTCTAGGCCAGGCCTGTCTCCATTCAATCTGGTGGTTCAAGTTTGGGCTTGGAACAAAATCAGACATTATTAGACCATCTAACATTTAACAAAATAAGTTTATTTAAGAACATCATGGAAAGTGTATTCAGCAAGAATGAAATATCAATTCAATTGGACAAAACTCTTCTGACTGCATATTCCATGGTGGTGTGTTTTCACCAGCACATGTGAAGACTAAGGAGTCACCAACTCCTCATGTGCTAGACTACATTTCCCTTGCTATTGGTGATTTGAAATATTCTTTCACATTGTTATTGATGGTTTGCAATTCTTTTTGACGTTTGAGAACTTTATAAGGGCATTCAAAAATTCATTTATTCTCCCCATGGTTCATTTTCATAGTATAAAGGCTGTGGTTAATGCAAACTTATCAATAAAAATTAGCCCCCACCAACTGGGAATTCCTATTTCTAACTTCTTTGGTTATTCTTATTCTTATTTTCTTAGCCTTATAAACCCCAGTTGCATGACACCGGAATAACAGATTCAGTCACCTACTAGAACAGAGATGCATGCTTGGATAGTATATATACTTTTGTTCTTCTTGCCTAGGAAAAATAAAAGGAATAAATAATATATAACACAACATCTGCCAAGTAACTGCATACCCATAACTTCTCCTTTAATTAAGCTACCATGGACATGGTACATTTCAAGCACAAGAGTTACAGGGAATAACATATTTAGATATTTTAGCCCCACTATAGCTGATCCTCCTGGCAGTGTGCAAAGAAAAGTAGGAAATACATTAGCGTTCCCAAATGCTACTCAACTTAAGGTCTATCAGAAAGAAAGAGCTGATCATAGGGGACTGTCCAGATCAGAATCTCAGTGGGCAAAATCAGGAGCTCCTCCTGGCTTTTTTTTTTATTAATTTATTTTGATTTATCAACAATCACTTCCATAAACTTTTGAGTTTTAAATTTTTCTCCCTCTCCCTCCCCACCTTCCTCCCCAAAACAGTAAGCAATCTGATATAGGTTATACATATACATTACTATAAAACATATTTTCACATTAGTGATGTTGTAAGTAAGAATTAGAACCAATAAGAGGAACCACCAGAAAGAGGAAACAAAACACAACAGAAGAAAAAAAAATGGCAAATAGTATGCTTCGATCTGCATTCAAGCTCCGTAGTTCTTTCTTTGGATGTGGATAGCATTTTCCACCATGAGGCCTTTGAAGATGTCTTAGATGCTTGCATTGTTGAGAAGAGCTAAGTCTATCAATATTAGGCAATGGGTAAAGTGACTATTACTGTATACAACGTTCTCCTGGTTCTGCTCACTTCATTCAGCATCAGACCATACAAGTCTTTCCAGGTTTTTTTGAAATCTGCCTATTCATCATTTCTTACATCACAATAGTATTCCATTACATTCATATACCACAATTTGTTTAGCCATCCCCCAATTGGTGGGCATCCTCTCAATTTCCAATTCTTTGCCACCACAAAAAGAGCTGCTATAAATATTTTTGTACATGTGGATCCTTTCCCCATTTTTATGATCTCTTTGGGATACAGCCCTAGAAGTGCTATTGCTGGGTCAAAGGGTATGCACATTTTTATAGCCCTTTGGGCATAGTTCCAAATTGCTCACCAAAATGGTTGGATCATTTTACAACTCCACCAACAATGCATTAGTTTTCCAATTTTTCCACATCTTCTCCAACATTTATCATATTCCTGTTTTGTCATGTTGGCCAATCTGATAGGTGTGATGTGGTACCTCAGAGTTGTTTTGATTTGCATTTCTCTAATCAATAGTGATTTAGAGCATTTTTTCATATGATTATAGATGGATTTAATTTCTTCATCTGAGAACTGCCTGTTTATTTCCTTTGACCATTTATCAACTGGGGAATGACTTGTATTCTTATAAATTTGACTTAATCTCATATATATTTTAGAAATGAGGCCCTTATCAGAGAGACTGGTTGTAAAGATTCTTTCCCAATTTTCTACTTTCCTTCTAATCTTGGTTGCATTGGCTTTGTGCAAAAACTTTTCAATTTAATGTAATCAAAGTTATCAATTTTGCATTTTGTAATGTTCTCTATCTCCTGTTTGGTCATGAATTCTTCTATTCTTCATAAATCTGATAGGTAAACTATTCCTTGCTCTCCTGGTTTGCTTACAGTATCAGCCTTAATATCTAAATCATGGACCCATTTTGACTTTATTTTGGTATATCCTCCTGGCTTTTAAGGTCACCATTTCCCACTCATTTTTCCTCTTTCGTTTCTCTAATTGCTTAATCTTCTATAATTCATTATTAGAGGAGTGGTAGGGTTTAGTCAAAGGCAAACTAGATGTAGAAAGGACTCTATACATCACACACAATCTTACCATCTCTTTTCTGCTGTCTTTGAGTTTTGCATTTACTGGGGACTAGGCTTCCATGCCCACTTCCCCACCATCTTCTCACTATGCTGCCCACTCTTTGGTTAATATCCTTATCTCCCTCCCAACCAAACCTTGGTCTCCATCCCTGTGTCCCTCAGTTCTGAAAAGTGAGTCTTTGCCTTGTCTTTCTGGGGAATGGCCTCTATACCATTTCCTGGCCACCTTTCCATATTATTGCTTCTGTACTTCCCTCCAACTGCACTGATTTCTGGCCTCTTTATGTATAGCCTTCCCCATTAGCATGTAAGCTCCATGAGGGCAAGGACTATCTTACTAGCTTGTATTTGAACTTAGTGCATAGCCCAGATCCTGGAACAGAATAAGTACTTAATAAATGCTCTTTCTATTTGTCTATCCCCACCCCCACTTTGTTCCATCTAGTCAAGAAATACATCATTTCTTGGCCTCTTTCAGGCTTCATATAAGCTTGAATCCTGGGTGAAAGACTGAAAAATGGGAAGGATCCCACATATAAACATCAGATAATAATACTGAAATATTTCAGGAATTTGATTTTTATCAAAGTATCTGTACCCTCTACCAAAACACCATCCAGTACTTCTATATCATCATACCTCTCCCAGTAAATGACATGACTTCATACAGTTAGCATATCTTATATGTATCTATTAGATGTCAGGTAATAACATTTAAAAACAGAGTTAATATGTTTTATGTCTCAATTCCTGGATGCTTCTTCACTTTCCTTAAGCAATCCTTTATAATGAAGAAGGAAAAAGGAAGGGGGGAAAATGCCAAACTAGCTCCACATCAATTGAGTCTGTAGCATGTAGCATGATACAAGGCACAGTGATATATTTCCTATTGAAGCAGTTGCTTGAAATATAAAAGTCCAGCCTAGATAGCTATTGAGAGTAAAAGGAAGGAAGACAGTTAGGTGTCATAATGGATAGAACACTGGACCTTGAGTCAAAAAAAAAGTTCAAATCCAGCCTCAGACACTTACTAGTTGTGACCATGGGCAAGTCACTTCACCTATCTACCTCTGTTTCTTCATCAGCAAAATGGGGATAATAATAGCGTCTACCTCCCAGGGTTGTTGTGAGGATCAAATGAGACATTTATAAAGCTCTTTGCAAACCTCAAAGTGGTATATTAAAGCCAGGTATAAGGAAGGAAGGAAGGGAAGGGAGAAGGAAGGGAATAAGGAAGGCAGAGAGGGAGTGAGAAAGAAAGAAAAGAGAAAAAAAAAGAAAAACAAGAACAAGGATTATTTATCTAAGTTAGTTAGAGTGTAGTACTAATAAGACATGTTCTGTGTGACCCCAGAATATAGAATAAGTAACAATGGAAGAAAATTACAAAGAGTTAAAAATATTCAAGCTTTATGTGGGGGTGTGAGGGTATGGAGGTATAGAATACTAACTTCCTAATAATTAAAGCACCCCAAAAGATCACCTTACAAAAACTATCATAATAACAGTTGTAGCTCACACCAATATGTTATTTCAAGATTTTGCAGAGTGCCTTACATGTCCCCTGAGTCCCCCAAAACTACAAAATAATTTTAAGGAATGTCAAGTGGACAAATAATTGAGAATTTATGAAATAGAAGGTATCAATAGAGCTATGTTTTGAAGGCAGTAAGGGATTCCTCAAGGCAGAGATAATATAGGAGACTACTCCAAGCTTGGGGGCAATCTGCATAAAGGCATGGGGTGAGGATGTGGGGATAAAATGCCATATAACATCGAGTAGGTCAATTTAGTTATAGAGTGTGTAAAGGGGAATGCTATGAAACTAGTGGGGAAAGATAGTTAGAAAACATTCTAATGCCAAACAGTAAATGGTATTTTATTCTAGGGGTAATGGGGAACTATTGACTGTCTTTGAGCAGGAGAATGACATGATCAGAGCTGTGCTTTAGGAACATGAGCTTGGCAGGTACATGGAGGATGGATTCAAGAAGGAAGAGAAGATGCAGGGGAATGAAACAGAAGGCTAGGTAAGAGGTAATGAGTGCCTGGCCCAGGGTGGTTAATCTATAAGTGGAAAGAAGGAGGGGCAGCTAGGTGGCACAGTGGATAGAGCAGTGGCCCTGAAGTCAGGAGGACCTGAGTTCAAATCTGGCCTCAGACCAAACACTTGACACTTACTAGCTGTGTGACCCTGGGCAAGTCACTCTAACCTCAATTGCCTAAAAAAAAAAAAAGGAAAGAAGGAAACTGATGTGAGGGGGAACAAGAGTAGAGAGAACAGAAAGGACTTGGCAAGGAATTGGATAAGGAAATGGGGGAAGGAACAGAGTGTGGAGACCAGTGTAATTCAGATTTTATGAACCTGGGGGCCTGTAAGAATGGTAGTGCTCCCAAAAGAAATAGGGAAGTTAGGAGGAGGGATGGATTAAAGGGGAAAGACAGTGTTCTTTTGGGGACATATTGACTTTCATATGCCTGTGGGATATCCAGGGGAGACACAACAAGCAGTTGGCAAGAGGTTTGGAGTTCACACGAACAATGATGACTGGATATGTGTGTATGTATGTATGAGTGTATGTATGTATATGTATATGTGTGTATATGTGCATACACAATAGAGAGAAGACAGGGAGAAATGGGGGATAAAGGGAGAGGGGGAGGGCATGAGAGAGAGGGAAAGATGAAAGATGAGAGAGAGAGATAGATAGATAGACAGATATAGATAATAGATAGACAGAGATAATAGGTAGGGGTAGGGAGAGACAGACAGACAAACAGACACACACAGATGAAAGATGAAAGAAAGAGGACATAGGTAGGTAGACAGATATAGGTAATAGACAGACAGAGATGATAGGTGGGGGTGGGGGGAGAGAGAGAGAGAGAGAGAGAGAGAGAGAGAGAGAGAGAGAGAGAGAGTGTTATAAAGTGGGATTATTCAGTAACAAGTTCCCTTATGAAGCACATGCCATGCACCAGGAATTTTGCTAAATCCCAAGAAAACAAAGAAAAGGAGGGGGGGATTTTCCTCACTCTCAAAGTACTCACAGTTTAATGGGGTAGACAATATGCAGACATCTATGTACAAACAGATATATACAGAACAAATTGGATTGAATAAGCAGAGGAAAGGGACTACCTAATTAATGAGGATTAGGAAAGGCTTCTGGCAGAATGTTGGATTTTAGTTGGGGTCTGTAGGAAGCTAGAAAGGACAGGAGACAGAGATGAGGAAGAGAATTGCAGGCATGAGGGATATCCAGTGAATATGCTTGGAGTTTGGAGATAGATTGGGGTGGCATGATTGTAGATGGCTGGGCAATATTCTGGCCTGATTTTAGTATCAGGGCTTAGGATCCCAGGGTCTTGGGATAGGAATTTGAGTTCCAATAGGAAGAACAGTAGAGTCAGAGTAGAGGCACCACAGGTTGGGAATAATTAGAATATAGGATGATACCCTGAGGAGATGACAGAGTCAAATGAAAGTTTGTTAGTTATAGAGGATATCTGGACACCGTTATAGGCAGAGGAGAAGGATACCATGGGTAGATACTGCTAGAAAAAATAATATATTATTGTATAGCAATTTAAAATGAGAGAAACCATGGCAAAATGGATACAGAACTGGACGTGCACACACACACATATACACGTACACATGTGCATGTAGGAGTCAGAGTTAAAAAGTTGGATCAGGTCAGACAACAGGCACTTATTAAGTACCTGCTATTGTACCAGGAACTTTGCTAAATTCCAGGGATACAATGAAAGGGGGAAAAAGTCAAGAAGACCTGGATTCAGTCAGTCAGCCAATTAATAAACATTTGTTAAAAGTACCTAATTTGTGCCAGGCATTATGCTAAGTGTCAGGGATACAAAGAAAGGTTGTATTTTTTGTTTGCAAGGAGTTCCAGTCTAATGGAAGAGAAAACATGCAAACTACCATGCTAAAACAAACAAACAAACAAAGAAATGAGACAAACCCACTAAAAAACCACATACAGAATACATTGGGAGTAATCAACAGAAGGATAGCACTAGAATTAATAGGAATCAGGAAAGGCTTCCTGTGGAAGGTGAAATTTTAGCTGGAACTTGAAGGAAGCCAGAGAATTCAGGAAGTTAAGAAGGGAAAACATTCCTTACATAGGAGCAGTCATTGAAAATGTCTAGAGTTGGGAGATGGAGTGTCTTGCTTGAATAATAAATAGGAGGCCCAAACACAGAGTTTTTGGAATGAGGTATAAGGTGAAAAAAGCACTGAAAATGTGAAGAGGCAGGGTGTGATGGGTTTTGAACACCAGAGAATTAAATATTTTATCTTGGAGATATAAGGAATTGCTGGAATTTATTGAGTGGGGGAGTAACATGATTGGACCTATACTTTTTTTCCTCGCTCCTGAGAAAGGTCACTTTGACAACTGAATGGAGGATGGACTGGAATGGGGAGAGATTTATGGTGTAGAGACTAACCAATAGGCAATTGCAGCTGACTAGGCACAAGGTGATGAGAGCTTGCACACATCTTGGCTACATGACTTTGGGAAAGTCTCTTAATTTCTCAGTATTCTAGGAAACATTCAATACTCTGAGTTTCATAGAATGGACCAACCTACATTGGTAGAAAAAAAAATTTCAAATGAAAGGCTCTTGAAACCAATGAAATTACCCTTCAACCTGTATTTCCAACTTTTTAGACTTCAAAAACATACCTCAGCTTCAGTCTCACCCTGGAACTTCACTCAGTGTCTGAGGTCTCTTCATCTTACAACTTCCTTCCCACCATGTCAGCCCCACTCTCTCATTTCAAGTTCTTCTCAGGGCCTCTATTTTGGAGAGGCCTCAGCTGAGTCAACCTTCATTCCCTTCCTGGCTGTGTTTTTTACTTTCAACACCATGCCTTTTGGTGGAACTACCTATCCTCACAGGCAAAAATTGTCTTTCTTTTGACTTGTATTTGCATCCCTAAGACTTAGCATAAAGCCCGGCTTAATAAATGCTTGTCTCTTTACCCTGAAACCAATGAAATTGCAGGCCTGGCAGATACCCTATCCCTTAGTTACATTTGCTAAGTTTTCAGATATTTATCTCCTTTGATCTTCCTGATAACCCTGCGAAGGTGGTATTATCATTCCTATGTTATGTGTAAAGACCTGGAGGTGAAGAGGGCAAATGATTTGGACAAAGTCAAGTCAATTCAAGCCAAAAAGCCTTGATTTAGGACTGGAAATGTGACCAGCCTTTCATTAAGCACTAGGTTCAAAATTAGGACAAGAGACTAGGGTTTGTGATTCTTATTTTAGGGCTTTTAATATTATGCTACTTATATAATTCTGATCATGGAAAATCCTATATTCAAGGATGCTTTTGTCTTTCTGTTCTACCTGATTGATTCAGGGGTAGATAGTGTCATGTCACTATCACTATCACATGTCACTAGTCAAATAGGAGAGAAAAATCACACAGGCATGGCTTATATATAGTATTGACTAAAGACCCTTAAACCTCTAGCTATAATTCTGGAATTCTATATTTTGATGACTGTGTATAGTCATATATTTTGAAGAAGGAAATGGTAGACCACTCCAGTATCTTTGCCAAGAAAACCCCAAATGGAGTCACGAAGAGTTGGACACAACTGAAATCAACTGAACAGCAATAACAATATTCAAGGATGCTTTTGTCTTTCTGTGCTACCTAATTGATTCAGGGGTAGATAGTGTCATGTCACTAGTCAAATAGGTGAGAAAAATCACACAGGCATGGCTTATGTATAGTATTGTTATATAGTTATGTATTGTTATGTATAGTATTGTGAACTATAGTATACTATACATAACTATAGTATAGTTATGTATAGTATTGATTAAAGACACTTAAACCTTTAGCTATAGTTCTGGAGTTCTGTATTTTGATGACTGTGACTTTAACCCATCCAAAGAGGAAATAACAATAATTCTTACCTATTTGAAAACTTTGATATAATATACATTCTTATTCAGATACCTGTTCCTATAAGTGTATACTTATAGGAGACTAAATAGTTGATTAATCTCTAAATGCACTTTAGGACCTCTGGGAATGGTATTTTAATACTATTTTAACTTTATTCTATTATTTTATTAATAGCATTTAATATTATTTCTTAATTTAAATTAGCTTTATTGTTTGATTATTAATATTGTTATTAATAGCATTCTCTTCAGTGGCATATTAATTATTTAACCAAATGAAATATAGAGGGGCAGCTAGGTGGATAAAGTGCCAAGCCTGGAGTCAGGAAGACTCATCTTCTTGAGTTCATCTGGACTCATACACTTACTAGCTGTGTGATCAGGGTAAGTCACCTAACCCTGTTTGCCTCAGTTTCCTCATCTCTAAAATGAGCTGGGGAAGACAATGGCAAACCACTCTAGTATCTTTGCCAAGAAAACCCCAAATGGGGTCACAAAGAGTCAGACATGACTGAACAACAATAATATATGAAACATCACAAAAACCATGACATTGCTTTAGTAATTAGAAGGGTAAAGTTCATTGTGCTATTTTCCTTGGACTATTTACATATCAAATATAAACTTCCACATCCTGATTTTTTTTTAAATGAAGTGGGTTATGAGTTGGAGGCATGCCATAATCCTGGGGCAAGTCTTCTTATCAAAATATATTTTCGGTTTGGGTACATGCAGAGAGAATGAGATATGTTATTGGTTTTTAAGTTCATCTTCTTTGGAAATTGTTACAAAGTACCTATAATTATTCAGTAGCTCACTGAAATTCTGAATATATCAGGGTATCTACATTTTAATTTTCATAAAAGAAAAGGCTCTTTAGATGAAAAGGGAGTGAGACAGATGACATATTCAAAGACAATCATGGAGAAATCATCAGAAGTCTAGGAACAGAACAAGAAGCGATCAGCAACACAAAATCAGTCAACAGGCATTTTAAAGTGCTTACAATGCAGTAGGCACTGTGCTATGTTCTGGGCATACAAAGAGAATAACAATTCTTGTCTCAAGGAACTCATGTTCTAATGAAGGAGACAACCTATAAACAAATACATATGTTTAAGAAATACACAAAGTTAATTGGAGGTAATCTCCTGCAAAAGGGAAGAGAGAGAAGGAACAAGCATTCACTAAGCACCAACTACATGCCCAGGACTATGCTAGGTGCTTTACAAATATTATTTCCTTTGATCCTCACAATAACTATGTGAAATAGGTCATATTTATTATACTCATTTTATAGTTGAGGAAACAGGCAGCTCAACATTAAATGACTTTTGAGGTCTATTGTTATTGCTGTTATTGTTGTTCAGTTGATTTCAGTTGTGTCCAACTCTTCATGACTCCATTTGGGGTTTTCTTGGCAAAGATACTGGAGTGGTCTACCATTTCCTTCTTCAGCTCATTTTTTATTGATGAAGAAACTGACGGAAACAGAATTATGACTTGCCCAGAGTCACACAGCTAGTAAGTGTTTAATGACAGATTTGAATTCAGGAAGATGAGTCTTCCTGACTCCATGTCTGACACTCTATCCACCACATTACCTAACTGCCATTCTTATGGTTAGAAAGTGTCTGAGGCCAAATTTGAACTCATGCCTTCTTGACTCCATTTCCAATATATTTATCCACTGCACCACTTAGCTGCCTTAGAATATCATGGAGACAGGGTGTGGTCACTTGATTTAAAAAGCTACAGATAAATCAAGAATTATGAGGACAAAGAATAAGTCATTGTGATGAAAATGGAAAACAGTGAAAAAAACAGACTGATTAATTGTAATGATCAATCTTAATTCTAGAGAACAAATGTTAAGTAAACATGTATGTATGTATGTACATATACACACTTATACATATATACACACACATTGTATATACATATATCTATATAGTAGGTATTTGTTTGTATATATTCATATATGCATATATGTGTGTATATATATGTATACATACACACATATACATACACATTGGTTTTCTAAGATAAAGAAATACACACACAGACATGTATATCTATATGTATATCTATATGTGTGTATACACACATACATACATATTTATATTTATAAAATTTCTCTCCTGTCAATACAAAGGAGAAGAACTAGGGATACAAAACAAAGCATATGCTGTTAGATATAGTAATTATGTCAGTTGATTTTGCTTAACTGTTTTTTTGTTGTTTCACAGGAGGATTTAGTGGGGTAGTTTATTGGAAAATAACTGTGTGCTAAAAAAGAAAAAGGCCTCAATAAATCCTGAAAAGATAAAATACATAGAAAATGTATATATTAATATTCTCTTTTATATAAGAAACTCACTTAAATTCAATACTAAACACATACAAAGATAATAATATGTCAAATAATAATACTTGACATGGTACTACAAAGTTTGTAAAGGGCTTCACACAGTTGTCATTGGGGATAGTAGAAATTAAAAATAAGGAAGAGACAGAGAATAGAAGTCACAAAATTGCCCATCCTCAAGGAAATACAATTTTTAATTTCTATGAGTTGTTTAAGAATATATTTACTTTATATTATTTTCAATTTTAGTCTTGAAAATACTCTTAGTTACATTTTGGTTAAAAAAATTGCACATACATTATGCAGATCCTCTCCAAGTAGGATAGTTCTGTGCTTCTGCCATGGGAGCAGGTGGTCGAAGGTTGTTTTGATGAGGTTACAAAGCTCCTCCCCTCTTTCCCCAAGCAGCAGTCTAATGTACGTCAGCAGTAATTGTATGCCTTACACTGCTGTACAGTGAGGGAGAGTGTAAAAGACATATCAAAAAGAGGTATCAAACTGAGACCTAGATGTTCCTTTTCAATGACTGCTCATTTCTATGAGCCATGCATGGGATAAAGGTTACAACTTACACATTCTCACATATTTATTTTGTTGTTTTCATATCCTTCCTATCAACAGACACTGGATTGGGGGTATAGTTGTTATGAAGACTCTTTATTTCTTTTTCTTTTTTTCCTCTTCTTTATTTTTTCACTGGATTATTTGCTAATCAGACTTCAGTGCAGTCAAGATAAAGGAGAGAAAATCTGTTGCCTAAATAGGAGGCTTTTAATGAGGATGTGAGCCCCTGGGAGCTGGATTCTGAAGTAGAACGATGCTGCCTGCTGTTCCTCTTGTCATTTCTTCAGTTGCTTCTTTCCCCTTTTCCAATGGGCCTAGTAAGCAGGAACTATCCAAGGTACTAGCATGCTGGAAGCTGTGCTTTTGAATGCAGACGGTTTGCAGAAACAGAGAAGAAACAGATTACTGCTTATTTCAGAAGGTAGGCTCTTTGTTTCAGAATCCCTGATTAATCAACAGTAGCATCCACAGACTAAGGCAGCTGGAGAGAGAGAAAAGGAGAGGAGAGGGGAATAGGGAGAGGGAGGGAGGAAGGGGAGAGAGAGATGGGGGAGAGAGGGAGAGAGGGAGAGAGGGAGAGAGGGAGAGAGGGAGAGAGAGAGAGAGAGAGAGAGAGAGAGAGAGAGAGAG
>NW_020954588.1:1390909-1525891 GCF_900497805.2 Vombatus ursinus
AGAGAGAGAGAGAGAGAGAGAGAGAGAGAGAGAGAGAGAGAGAGAGGCAGGCAGAGGCTGCCGGTTGTCACGGGGGAGGGATGATGCCACAAGCTAGACTGCTTCAAACCTTCTGTATCTAAGTGGCAATGAGAGAGAACATCTTTTTGGCTGGGAGAAGCCATTTGGATAGGATGTTTTTTATTCCTTGTTTTCATTTATTTTTGTCTCTGCAGAATCTATTCAAATGAGGCACCTTAGCAAACCCGGGTGATTGCATTTGGTATTGTAATCATCTATGTGGCAAAGTGGGTAAAAATCATCCAATTTCTTCTCTTCTGGACCTCAAATCAGAGGGTTGTGTGGGTGTACCCATCCATTAGCTATGCCCTCTTTTCTCTAAGAGTTGATTTAAAGAAGCAAGTACCTGTCTTCTTCTGCCACGGCATTTTACCGGGAAAACTTTAAAGGCTATTCTATCTGATAGGAAGAAGATCAATAAGATACTGATCTCTAGTGATGAAGAATCTGATAGTATGGACACTTTTGCCATCTAGATATAATGCACTTTAACTGAAGAAAAAAAAAAACTGAGCTGAACTACAAGTCTGTTTCTTATGGTGCTGGAATACTCCTGCAGACTGCACTGAGATAAAGCACGGGAAAGGGCTTTGACAGACACAAGTCACCTTTTGATTATTGCACTTAGCTGTCCCTGGGGACTTAAATTTTGGTATGTATCTCATCTTTCACATTCTCTAAGCATGCTAATTGATCCCTGTGCTCATTAAATTGAGTAATCTTCTTATAAAATGGCATGGATTTTAGCCAGGGATACTTAATGCTGAAGTTTGCATGTCTTTTGAAGTGAGCAGAAATCAACCTTTGCTAAGCCATTTAATGTGGTAAAATTCTACAGACTATTTTGTATATCCTTTTCCATATAGTTACTTGAACACAGACACATTTGCAACTAGCGTATCATTTGTGTAGAAGGGAAAAAAAGCAGCATTGAATTATTAAAAACATTGTTTACCATTTTTTGTGATATATTAATTGGTATTCACAATGTGTGTGCTAGCTACTTATCAGCTATTCCATACCATAAATATTTAAAGCAGTCTCTTAGTATAGTTGTATTAGCAGTGAGAACCCAGTATCACTGTTTCAAAAAAAAAAAAAACAGCAACCACCTACTGTACATATATAGCACCTGAAACTGCTTTTTTTTCTAGTGAATTAAAACACACACTCTCTTGCTGACACATTTTAAAAATTCCATCCTCTACCAAGAAGATTATCTAAATCTCATTACAATTAAGGTTTGCTATCACAAATCCAGATGGATTTGTTACACTTGGGAACACCATGGCTCTAGTGGAAGCTTTTTTTCTTCTTCTAACGTTGTCTTGGTTAAAGTGTCCACCTATTATAATGTTCACAGCAACCTTCTGAATTCCAGAGGAGTATGCAACCAATTTCTATAAAGAATTTTGTACAAAATAGGGGAACTTTTCCATTTTCATTTGTAAATCCTCAAATTGTTGAGTTTTTTTAAGCTTTCTAGACATTGACCTTGTCATTGCTTTTCTTAAATTTTAGCAGTAAATGGGGAAGGACATTCTGGATCTTGGCAAAAACCCACTTTTACTTTTATTGATATGACAGATATAATAGCCCTCAAGTTTGGGGACTTAATTCACTATAAAAGTACTTATATCTAAATTATGCAGAGTAATAAGTATTAAGTGATAGAGCCCAAATGAACTCATCTTTAATTATTTGTATTTTGCACTATTCTACCTTTTGTTCTTTGTATTACTAAGTACCAATTATTGGGCAGTTACATAAAAGTTTGAGGTACTGACTCATAATTATACTGACATGATATTATTTGAGGAGAAAAATGTCATACTTCTTGCCATTTTCAGCTGAGCAAGTGAGATGACTATATGAAAGATGTTATTTCAGAAATTCAAGGGAAAGAACATGTATGTACATATATATATGGTGTGTGTGTGTGTGTGTGTGTGTGTGTGTGATCACTAAAGGAGAACATCTTTGTGAGGGGCAAAGTATAAATAGAAGTTATAAAGTTTGGTGATGGAAGTGATCACTAGCCTAATATGGACAGCAGGTCATCTGAGTATTTTAAACAAAATAAAGCAAAAACCTCCAATCCAATTTGATTTCTTTTGTAGCTCTAGTCAGCAGTTTGCAAAAGGAACTGTAGCTAGTTTGTAGATATGACTTGTAAGCATCTAAAACCATGTGACCCAAAGCTCAGAAGAAGGCTGTGGTCATTGAGCATTTTGTGTATATATATACTGAGTGGATAGATTACCTGTGGAACTGTGAACTGGTAGCACTATACTAATTTGAGTTGGAGGAGAAATCTGGTTATTACATAGCCTAGTCATATTGATAAAGAAGGTGGGGAAGAAAACTTACTCATCAGTCTAAAGAGAAAGATAAGACCACCTTTTTAGCACTTCAACCAGCTCTTTTGGTTTTAATTTCATCATTTCCCATTTTTCACAGAAATATTACATTTTGAAGCCATTGAATATAGTGAAATGAGTGTGAAGTTTCCTAAGGTCTAAGCATAAACACAAGGGAATGACATTTCAGGTTGTTGATATGATATAATAAGAAGTCATCATAACTGTTCTATCCTGTACTTTTCCACATAGCATTCACATATGGAGGATATCCAGACATCCTGTAGGGTGAGGTTTCATTTACATTCATCGCCTGGTTTTACACCATCTTTCTATTTACGTATTCCACATTTTTATATAACATCTGATCATTTGATCACATGATCTCATTTGAAATGTGTTATCTCAAATAACTTTGAATCCATGAAGAAAACAGGAAGTATTGTTTTACCCCACTGGCAAAAACTGTGCCCAAACTGCCACGTGAAGCATTCAGTTAGTTGCAGAAATACTCCTGGGCAAAATTGGGCTCTTTGCCTCAGAGGAAATTCACTGATTGGAAAAAACAAAAAGAGCAGATTCCAGCAACTTCTCTCAATGAATCAAGGCAGATGTTCTTTGTAACCTCAGGAGGAAAAGAAAGGGTAAAGACTTTAAAAATTTACCTGTTGACAAAAGAAAATGTAGACTTTATTGGAGTAATGGGTAGGAGTGAGGGAATGAAGTATGAGCCAAAGATAAAACCTACTCTATAAAATTATTATCAAGATTTATCCCACTCAACATATTGTGTGCTTCCTACTTATTAAATATGTGAGTGTAATAACACTACTAAGTCACCAATAAACTTGATCTTATCCTACATATAAGGTTATCTTGAAAGGGAAAGTGTGTTTTACATCTCATCTTCCAGAAGCTTCTTATGCTGCAGGAATTGGGCATTGAGATTTACAGAGATATAAAACATCTAGTGATTTGTCCACCTGTGTCACCCAGCATATGTGGCAAATACCCAGATTGATGGAGTCTTTACAACTTTTATATCTTGGAAAATTATAAGCAACAGATGGAGAACAGCTCCTTTCCAGAAATGCTGGATAAAAGATCTATGAAAAGAGAAGGAATTAGAGCCCATATGAGTCTGTGGGCTGCTTCACTTAGCTGACACTAGCTGATAAAAATAGAATTTTTGTTTCTTGGTCATTGAGACACATTGGAAGTCCTCTCTCTTACATATTTTGTGCCAATATTTTATTTGAGTCTGTCCTTTCGGAAGAATTGAAAATTTGCAAGAGGTGGAATAATTGAAATTTATACTAAGTTTTATATAGTGGGGGTGGAAGCATGAAAATATTTGGCATTAGTATGCCAATTTCAACTTGCATTTATCTGTCCTCAATTTATTCATCCCTCCATCAACAAAAGCCACTCCTAAAATCATAAGCACCCTGTTACACAGGAGTACCCAATCTCTGCACCGCTGCATACTACTTTAGCTGCTCTCCAGGAAATCAATGACCATACAACATTTGCATCTGAAATTAACATGGCAACAAAACTAAGTGGATAACTATAACATTTTTTGCATATACTTATTTCACAATGAATGCTCCCAGACCACTTGATATCATCAACACTAAGACTCATTTTCTCTGTGTTTCTCTGTGTTGTATTCATTCTGTGTTTAGCTAGAGGAAGCATCCATGGGGAAGATATAAAAAGAAGAGCTACATATTTATGTTTCTTGGACTCTATTCAGACCTAATTGCTTGTATTTTACACCCTTCAAGTGTTTCACATGCAATAGATATTTTATGACAATGCAAATGCTCAAATGGGATTTCATTTAGCTAACAGTGCTGCCTTCAGGATTAGGGAAATCCAGTGATGATTTTACATTTGAAGTTACTGTGAAGAGTAGAGGAGATAATAATTGCAAAGTGCTTAGCACAGTGCCTGGCACATAGTAAGCACTATATAAGTGTTAGCTATTATTATTATCATCATTATTATTTATTATTTATATATTACTAGGTAAAGGTGGGACTCAGTGTTCTAGATGCACCTGGATCAAGCTTTCTGAATGTTATATCCTACTTTTGTAGAGTAAAACTAACCAAAATATGAAGAACTACAAATGTAATGGTTTTATACTTCTACTTCAGTGAAGTATTTCAGTAGCGTAGGAGATATATCTTCAGGAAAGCAAAGATGATTGGTTCATTGTTTGGAATAATTTAAACTGAACAAAATGACTTTCATTCTTGCAATAAATTAGGTCAATACAGCAAGCCAAAAATCAGACAAAGGAATTCTACAGACTACCAAATACTGACAAGTATGGAGGGAGGCATTGAATAACTATAGATGTGTGAGACAGAATGCATGAAAAAGGCTTGATCCCTGAAATGATACTTTGTGGCTGATATGAAAATTTAAGTGTTTCTCATTGGGGATAGTCTCTGACAAATGTTACTGGTTGCCTGTGCACTGGCTATTAGAAAAGAATTTGCTTATACATTTCTTTATGTTTCCTGAAGTTTTAGGCTCTTTCCAGGGGTGGAGGTGGAGGGAAGAAATCTATTGAAGTATATACTGGTAAGAAAGTCATCAGGAAGTAAATCTGCACAGAAACTTCTATGCAAGAAAGAAATAGATCATCTCTTAACTCATCCGCTCTTTCCCCTCTGATGCTTCTGAACAGGCTACTGGTCAATAAGGATAGCGCTTAAAATGCTGTGGCTGGGGGCATTTTATGAATTGCTACAACTGCTCTTGAATTGAGGTTTTCCATTTCTTCCTTAAAGAAGTCTTGAGGATTGTGATTGCTGGTTACTTTTATAGATAGTAGGCAAACTATTGTGAAATAATTTTGCCCTTGAAATCTACTGAGGGTAAAAAATGTATTTGTTATCTATCATGTGTACACAGATACTATATTTTGTCATTACTTGTAGGGAGGTTGAGGCGGAAAAAAGAATAATTTCAAGATCCACAAATATGAATTAAAAACTCCCAAAATACCTTTGGTCCATGATTATCTGCCTATTCAATTCTCATTTATATGACAGTAATTATAAAAGAAGTAAATATTTGTTATGGACTACATATCCCCCAAGGATGGATATGAGATTATTTCTTCATAATTTCCCTGCATATGAAATGTGCTTTGATTTAGGAAGATACAATCATGCAGTTTTAGAGCTGGATAGGACATTTAGAATCAACTAAGCCAGGCCCCTTATTGTATCTCGCCTCTGATACTCACTAGCTGTGTGATGTGGAATATCAGACAGCTTCTTTGAATCTCAGTTTTCTCATTTGTAAAATGATGATAGTAACCTGTTCTCTATCTATTTCAAAGGGATCTTGTGAAAAATGTTTGTAAATATTAAAGTGTGATAATAATACATTTTTTTGATTATGAATGTAGGATAGGAAGGAACTCAGAGTAGTTGGGTCATGTGTCCAAGGTGTAAAAAGACTGTCCTCAGCAAACTGAAGATATTTGTAGGCCCAGAATGGATAAAGCCACTCCAGTTTTATGATTCCCTGTTCCCTCATTTGTACAAAGAGCAGACTTGCCTAGATTAAATTGATTTCAATTCAATTGCACAAATATTTATGGAGCCATACTATGTACAGGGCACTGTGCTAGGCAATAAAATAAATATAGATACAAATAATGTATAATACACTTCCTTAGGAAGTTTTCCCTTAAGCAGAGAGAGGGAATATACAGAGATAAATAACAACAACAACAACAACAACAACAACAACAATAATAAAGCATATGATAAGTTCATGGGAAAATGACAGATCTATTGTTAAGAAAGTTTGGAAAAGACAGTGGTCACTTCCAGATGGGTGAATTAAGAAAATTTGTATGAAGAAGTTGGCCTTTGGCTTGGGAGTTGTAAGGCAAAGGAAATTTTGACAAGTAGAGTTGGGAAGGAGCTCATTTTTTGCATAGGAGATGGTATGAGAAAAGGTATGGAGACAAGAAGGGATGAGATGAGTCTGAAGAACAGTGAATGGTCTACTTTGGCTAGAGTATAGAGCACAGGAAGAAGAGCAGTATGATGTATTTGGAAAGATAGGTTAGATGTATGTGGAACACATAAAATGCCAGAGCTTGAAGTAGTTTTACTTTTTTCAATAGACAATGACAAACCACTGAAAATTTTAAGCAGGGCAGAGACCCCAATTTCTTTGACTGTGAAATTAGCATGTTACTAAACTAGATGATTTCTAGGAATTTTTTTTAGCTCTAACATTTTATGCATTTCAGAATAAAAATTATGCATTAGGAAGATAATTTCAGAGGGTGAGTTGGATGTAGGAGGCAGATAGAATGGTTAGGAGGCAATTAAACTAGTCTTGGTAAGAATGAATGAAGGATCTGACCTATTGCAATGAGAATGAAAAAGAAACGACAAAAACAGAATCAGCAGAACTTGGGAAATAGCTAAATATGCAGGGTGAGGTAGAAAGGAGTCAAAAACTTATTTGTCTCAGGGTTAGACTGTGAAGATGGTGGGGACACCGGTGACATCAATAGAGAAGTCAGCAGAAGAAACATATTACGGAAGCAGATTAATTTATTTTTGGATATTTGAAGTTTGAAGGAGAAATGGAAGGTTCTGATGGAAATGCAAAGAAAGCAGTTGGAAATTTAGTTGCTGAACTAATAGAAGAGATTATGACTACATATACAGAGTTAGAACTAATCCATATTTAGATAAGTATAAAACCAGAAAAATAATGGAAATGTTAAGTGAATATAGAAAAAGAAGAAAAGAGGGTTGAGTACAGAGTTTAGGGTGTGTGTGTGTGTGTGTGTGTGTGTGTGTGTGTGTGTGTGTGTGTGAACTTAGTATGGCCTGAGGGAAAGGATCCAGAGAATGAGGGGAAAAAATGGGCCAAGAAGAAGGAGAACTACCACAGTACAATATTGTGAAGACTCAGAAGATCAAAAAGGAAAGGGTGATCAACAGTGTTAAATAATGCAGCAAAGGCAGAGTGACTAAGGACTGAAGATACTATTTAGAGATTAGAATGTCTTTGTCAGCCTTTGAAAGAGTAGTTTAAATAGACTGTTGGAGAGGGGCAATATATTACATTGGTTTGAGGAGTAAGTGGATAGTGAGAACAAGAACAGATCAAGTGTAGACAACTTTTTTGAGAAATTTCCTTCCAAGAAAGGAGTGGAGGAGACATGATCTTGATAATATCATTTAGCTCAAACTATTTCTTGATTCTGTTTCTGAGCCTAAGAATATTTCCTGTAAAGTTCATTTTCAAATGCATAAATTCAGCCCATACTGTAGGTTGGCAATCTCATGTCCGGTACCTAGCAATAATGGATGGCAGTTTCCAAGAGGAAAACTTAGGCTTAATGTAAGGTAAAACTAATTAACAATTAGATATATCCCAAAGATGAATGAATGGTCTTCCTTCCTACCTTCACTGGAAGTCTTAAGCATGGCTGCATGACTCATCTGGGCAGATGGGGTATTATTTTTGAGATATGTCTTTGACTGGATGACTTCTGAGTTTCCTTCCAGATCTGAATTTCTATAATTTGTGATACCTACCTATACAAAAAATCAGAGACATTTAAGTTATGGAATAATAGAAAACTAGTGCAACAGAGCTTAAAGAGACCTTAATGGGCTTCTTGGTCCAACTCTGTCATTTCACACATGTATAAACTGAGAGCAAGGTGGTGAAATTCATTGAACAATGACAAATCCTTGATTTGTGCTATGACAATGAGGCATTGCAGGTGGAGAGTCATTAGTATAAGTTATCAAATGACCTAGAGTAAGGGATTCCATATTTTGACTAGATGCACTTTGGGATGTTGATGAGAAGGCACAAATTTGAATCTCAGGGGATAAAAGGTATAAATGGATTGCGATTCACAATATTGAAGTAAGTGACTGTGTTACTTAGATCACAGACATACTGATGTATTTATGTATATGCAAAGTATTGTGTGAAGTGTTAAAGGTACACAGATGAAAAATGTTTTCTACCCCAAAGAGATAAAAGCAAAAAGAAAAATTATTTATATGTGCATAATATTTATAGCATCTCTTTCTGTAATGGCAAAGAAATGGAAACTAAGGAAATGTCAATCAGTTGGGGAATGGTACAATAAATTACTGTATATGAATATAATGTGATGCTACTCTGTGTGAACCCCATTTTTCACATCTGCTATAAGAAATAACAAAAGTGAGGTTTTTGAAATATCTGGGAAGACATTTATAGACTGATGCAGAATGAAGAAAGCAATGCTACAAGAACAATAGAATTACGACAGCATTACAAAGACATACAATTCTAAGAGACTTGAGAACTCTGAAGAATGCAATAATCAATTATGAATCTTGGGAACCCATGACAAAACTTGCTACTCACTTCCTAACCTAAGCATGATGGAATCAGGTTGCAGATTGAGACATATTTTGGACAAGATCAATGCAGGAATTTGTTTTGTTGACTATGAGTATTTGTTGTAAGGATTTTAGTTTGGTTTTTTTTTCCCAATGGAGTTGGTGGTAGGATGGAGAGAAAATAATTTTTTTTGTCCATTAAAAATAAAAAAAATGAATTTAAAAATAAAAGAAATTAGGGAAAAAAGTGAATTAGAGATAGGAGAGGCTGGAGGTAGGGAGTTTTATTAGAGAAGTCCAGGTGAGAGGTGAATAAGGGCCTGAAATATGGTGGTGGTTGTATGAGTAAAGAGAATTAGATAAATCGGAAAGATTCTGTAGCTGTACTCCTCAGGACTCCTCAAGCAATGTGTGGGATGAGGGAGAAGAAAATTCAATGATGGCTAAAATTTCAAATCTGGGTGACTGGGAGGATATTGGTACTCTATGTAGAAAGAAGAAAAGAGGGGATAGGCAGGTTTGGGGCAGGCCTTTGGGTTTAGATATATTGGGTTTAAATTGCTATTTGAATTGGGTTTGAATTCCAAGTAGAGATGTCTGGCCGTAAAATAGGGCTCAAGCAAGAAATTGGGTATAAATCTCTAACAATTCCATTTCTCATGTGGAAGTCATATGCACAGAGGTGACAATTGAATCAGTGGGATCAGATGAGTTCACCAAGGGAGATGGTGTACAGAGGAGATAGAAGAGGTCATTGCCTAAGAGGGGGGTGAATACCACATGTTGAGGAGAGGGATGGACCAAAGAAAACCAAGAAGTTATGTCCAAGAGGCAGAAGAAGAACCAGCAAAGAGTAATTGTGCTAAAGAAGGAAAGAATATTTAGGTGGGAGGAGTCAACAACAAGCAAAACAAAGCAAAATGTTAAAGAAGTATGAGAACTGAGAATGTCATTGTATTTGGTAATTAAAAGGTTACTGATTATCTAGGAGAAATGCTTTTGTTAGAGTGTTAAAAAGTGAAAGAATTGGGCATATTTAGCCTGGAGAAAAGAAGATATTGGCAGGGTAGTGGGTCTTCGGATGGGGAGAGGAGGTGGGAAAGAGGGAAGTGTCTGTCTTGAAGTATTTGAAAGACTTCCATATAAAGGTGAATTAAACTTTCTCTGTTTTGGCTCAAAAGTTAGAACTAGGAGCAGTAAGTAGACACTGCAAAAAGTCTTATTTAGGTTGGATGTCAGGAAACATTTAGGAATTAGTGAGTTGTGTTGACTTGTACTTAGGTGGGGCTACATAAGTGTGACTATATATATAAAGTATATATATTTTATAGATCCATATTTATGGCTCAGCTTAGTAGTTTGAGAAGTTCCTCTTTCATTCTCAAAAAAGTTGGTAGCATGAGACAGGGTGTACCTGGTGTGTGCAGTGTTAGATGCATTTCTGGCACTTGATTTCCAAAGGATGTGTATAATAATATCATAAAATCTTTAATACTGCCTAAATCTCATTCATTTCCACCTCAAGAAATACAATTGAGAAGATGCAGTATGGCCTGGTGAATAGAGGGGAGGTGTAGTCGGGAGTACCTGGCTCAGGAATGGTCTCAGACACATATTACGAATAGAAACATGGACAGGTCTCCAAGATTATGAATTACAGGGCTATTGATTGGTGGAGGGAGTTTCTGCACCAGGGAGCTCCCACACCATGGATTCACAGGTCCAGACACAAATAACAACAGAAATTAAATGAGTAGCCTCCACGAAAGAAATGGGCAATTTAAAATATCCAATTGTTTCTCAATAAACTGACTTAGGTTCCATACAATTAAAAAAATACTTAGGAAGATCATTATTATTATCATGCCAAGTCAATCAATGGATCTAGTTAGTTGCTATTGTATTATATTCTACAGAGTAGCTGACACCACATGGTTTTAAGAAAGGTTTTTTTTTTAAACCCAACCTGAAAACTTGCAAATATCTTTACCTAATTCAGAAACACATTTTGCTAGAATGGGAAGGGGAGTGATCCCTTTTTGCCCTGAGGCAACAACTCTGAAATCATTAGAACCTTGTCTTGGCTTGCATAATTACAGTAGAAATTAATGATCATAAAATCAAAGTGTTACTTTAAAAATCCAGATTCTTTAAATGGTAAAGTCCACTGCAAATAGGAGTCTAAAATAATAGCTAAACCTTTATTCTACAAAGCATTTAAGTACAAAGGGAATATTTTGTAGAATCACCTACCCCTCCTAACCCACCCTGCAAAAGCCCTCTTATTTGTAGTAATAACTTTCTGTAAGTACCTATGCTCATTACTTATTCTTCTGGTTTGATTTCCAGACCTTAAATACAATTAAATTACATCAGATAATAATTGAAATTAAAAAAGACAATCCCACTTAGCACATTATTACTGCTAAAATAAAAAAAAAAGACCTCAAGAAAACCCATTAGTCAACAAACAACTATATCAGTTTCTATGCCCAAATTATCTATTTTTGGAATGTGACGTGGACTTCAGAAGGAAAAAGTGTCCTGTACTGTCCAAGAATGTATAATAACATGTGTAATAATATATGTGCAAGAATTCCTCAGCAGATAAAATTAGAGTATTTTCATTGATTTGCATGACACGTACTATTAACTATGTGGCATGGTGGATAGAATTTTAGATAGAAACTGGAAGAACTGAGTTCAAGTGCAGACTCAGACACTTAATAAATATATGTCCCTGGTCAAGTCATTTAACCACTGGTCTGCCTCAGTTTCCTTATCTGGAAAATGAGAATAGTATTAGCACCTACATCTCAGCATTGTAAGAATCAAATCAGATCCTAGTAAACCCACTTTTCAAACCTTAAAACTCTACATAAAAGCTAGCTATTATAATTATCACTCTCAGAAAAGATGAGATATGGAGTACTTTGTGAGTGCCAAGATAAAAAGGCTGGAACTTGATTGTCTATGTTCAACAACTTTGCGAATCAATTCCAAAAATCATTCTGAATTATAAAGGCTGAAAACACAAGCAGGACAGTGGAGTAAGAGGCATGTAATAGTGGGAGGAGTAATTTTTCTTTAGATGCTCTGATTTCACCCCTAGTTTTTCCAAGTGACTATCATGATGAAAGCTCAAAAATTATGGATGTCTGAAACTAGAGAGACCCATAGACAGTATCCAGCCCAACCTTGTTATTGTATACATGAGGAAACTGAGTCACAGAAAAAAAAAGTGGTTTGACTAAGATCATTCAGCAGACCAAGGGCAAAACTAAAATTAGTCAATACTTCTCCTAATACATTCTTGCCCTCTCACCATACACTTCCCAATATATTGTGTCATGGATAAATGGTCACAATTTTAATACAACTACTAGTGTCATTGGGAGCATATATCCAAGGCCAGCCAGCATGAACAGTAGTACAATAACATACTTATAACATAGGTTAGCATTTAAAGTTTTACAAAATGTTTTTAGTTGATTAGAGAAGATTTACTAAGTCATCAGATCATGAACCCAGAGCTGGAAGTGATGTCCTAGGCTATATGATCTAATCCATTCATTTTATAGCTGAAAAAACTGAGGCTCAATGAGACAGAGAGCAGTCATAGCCTCATTTGTTTGTGGTAATGGATTTTCACTAATATCTGCTCCACACCTCTTCCAATCTGGATCAGTCTAGCTACTTAGCTATTTAATTCACTTTATATTCATCCCCATATAACCACATAAAAGGAGGATGTAAGACTTGGGGATCTCCATCACCCCCCCCCAAGTTACCTGTGGATAAATTCACTTCTTCATTTTAACCTACCTTTTATAACATGAAAATGAAAATGATATTATTATGTGTGGTCTTGGAAGATATGGTGAGGGTTAATGAGGTGGTAATTGGTGATACTTGTGAGGTTTGAATTAAAGTTCTGTATGAATATCAAGCATTATTCCAGGTGATGTTGCTACTTGAGAAAATAGAAGACTGTTAGCACATAGATATGCTTTCTTGGCAAATATTATTAGCAATTTATATTTTCTGGGTTGTAGGGAAATTCTACTTGAACACGTTTGTTTCATAAATTTTTGTGGCAAATGGAAAATTTAAGTAATGGAATAAAAAATTCATTTCCAATTTATGTAGATTGAAAGGAGGAAACTTTTATAGTGATTGGTAATAAGAAATAATCAGATGTGATTTCATATCTCATCCATACAAGGATGACATTTTGAGCAATGACACCCACGACAGTAATTATTATCCAAGCCATAGTTTCATCTTGGAAAATAAAGTAATTGTGATTTGACATAACATTTCTTTTTAAAAATGTATTGATAAAACAACACCCAAACAGCTTCCTTGTCCCAAAATACACTCCTCAGAGATGTTAGGGTGAAAGGAAAAATGTATTCTTGATGTTTTGAAAATGTAGAATTAACAATGTCTTCTTTATTTGACAGCATGTTTCTTGACATAGCATTTCAGAAAAAAAAAGTAGAAAGAGCCTTAGAATTATAGTCAGAGGATCTGGATTCAAATCTTGACTGTCATTGGTTCATATGACTTTGGGCAAACCACTTAACCACTCAGAACCTTAATTCTTCATTTGAAAAATGAGGTTAGACTTGATGACTGCTAAGATCTCTTTCTCTTTTAAAAATTTTTTAAAATTTATGGAATAAATCAAACATTTCCATAACATGGTATAATTTTTAAAAAATTACATGAAACTGCAAATCTACTATGTATAACTTGGTATTCTTTTTAAATATACAACAGCATTATCATGTAAATTTCCTTTTTCCTTTCCCTTTTTCCTTCTCCCTCTTCTCCTTGTTCTTGAGATGGTCACTATTAGACACAAATAGGCATATTCTATTTATCAATTCTTTTAGTTCTGAAAACCAAAGAAACCCAAATCCATTATTTTATTAGGTTGTTTGCCATTTGTAACTTAAACTAAGTCCTGTTAATATGTTATCCAAATTCTTTGGTTCCCTGTAGGGAAAATTTCCAAATATGTTTTACCCTAAGTTTTACAAATGGGAACTGACAAGATTTTAGCTATAATAAACTGCAAGCTGTTTTCCCACTGATGAAGGTATAATGTGTTTTCCACTTGCAGGAAAGTGTTTCTTCCTTTTTAACATGATCTCCTGCAAGATGATGAGTTCTAATTCAGAGGAGGACACTTTGGATGCTTTTCTCCAGTATATAGAGGATATGGGAATGAAGGCCTATGATGGCTTGGTTATTCAGAATGCATCAGACATTGCTCGAGAGAATGATCGCTTACGGAATGAAACAAACCTGGCTTACTTGAAAGAAAAGAATGAAAAACGCCGCAAACAAGAAGAAGCAATAAAACGGTAAATATAAATGGAATCTTGCTGAGCCATTCAAGGCAAAAGAGAATCTGTTTAGGATGCATAGACTTTATATAATTACTGGGGCAATAGGAGGATTGTAGGAGGATGTTATAGATGAGATAAACAATATGAAAGTGAAAGTAGAAAGAGAGAGAAACAGATAGAGACAGAGATGGAGAGATAGAGATAGAGACAGAGACAAAGATGGGGAGAAAAGCAGAGAGACAGGGAAAGAGAAAGACAGTGAGAGAGTTAGAGAATGGGATGGAGGGAGGAAAGGGGAGAGAGAGAGAGAGAGAGAGAGAGAGAGACAGACAGACAGACAGACAGACAGAGACAGAGACAGACAGAGAGAGACAGAGAGAGACAGAGGAACTCATCCATTTGTTTTATTCTTGTCCTTAGCTAATGGATTTGGTAAACGACATGGTAAGAATTGACTTTCTTTGAACAGAAGTGGATTTCTAAGTATCCCCTTGGTAACAGTCCAGAAGAACAGGCTGTGATACACCAAAAGAACAGTTTAATAGTGGAAGTTTGATGAAGATGCTCAACTTTAAAGGCACTCGATGGTGTTATATCACTAATCAGGCAGTTTCTGCTCCTTCCCGTGTTGTGCCCAATTCCCATTAGAGTTGATAGGAATTCTGTGTACCACTGAGGGGAAGACAAATCCTCTGTGGGAACCTTCTGTGCAGCAATCACTAGCTCTTGACTTATTCTATGGGCACCAAATGTTCCTTATATGTTCGTGTAGATATACCTATCTATATCTATCTATATCTGTCTATCTATCTATCTTTCTATCTATCTATCTATCTATCTATCTATCTATCTATCTATCTATCTATCTATACATAGATAGAT
The DNA here is from genome assembly GCF_900497805.2 of Vombatus ursinus. NCBI lineage: Eukaryota > Metazoa > Chordata > Mammalia > Diprotodontia > Vombatidae > Vombatus > Vombatus ursinus. Next base: position 1,405,976 of record NW_020954588.1, read on the forward strand.
ATAAATAGATGTATTTCTCTCTCTCTCTCTCTCTCTCTCTCTCTATCTATCCATCTATCTATCCATGGAAGTCTTAAATGAAATAGGTCATACCTGGAAGGTTTACAAACACTGCAAGTGGTCTCTGGTTACATAGCCAGATAGTGGCTATATGATAAGAAATCATTTGTTCTGGTGCTAAACCTTCCAGGTATGACCTATTCCAGGGGTGGGGAACCTGCAGCCTTGAGGTCACATGTGGCCCTCTAGGTCCTCAATTGCAGCCCTTTGACTGAATCCAAACTTCACAGAACAAATCTTCAGTCAAAGGGCCACACTTGAGCGCCTAGAGGGCTACATGTGACTTCGAGGCCGCAGGTTCCCCACCCTTGAGTGGTATTCCTTTTAAGACTTCCATGTTCCAGACAAATTTTAAACATTTCAAGTCTATGAAAGAAATAATGTGCTGGAGGGATCATTTTTTTCCCTTTTTTGTATTTAATATAATATATATAACATTAAATATATATGTATGTGTGCCTATATGTATATATATATATATGTTTCTGTGTGTATACACACTCATAAATTCTAATATGTGCTTCTTCCTGTGGTTGTTGGTGAATTGACATATTTTATTTGGGCTAATGAGATCTGTGTCAATAGTTTAGTCTAACCATACTCATGGAATTTGGCTAAGTACCTAGAACTGATTTGCTATAGGATTGAAGTCTTATTTGTGCAATTTTAAACAGGAAACTTTTCCTGGTAGATTGGTGACTTACTCTCTCCTTGAATATATAATGGTGTGTGCTATTTGTGGTATATTTCTTTGTCTTTAACTATAAGTTGGCTGGAGCTGCCTGAGATAAATAATTTTACTGTGTCAGACCAAACTATGTCCTTCACTTTATTTCCTATATGATAGCAGTATGAAGGATAATCCTTCATTTAAAAAATAGTGATATTTTTATTATGATCATACACTTCAATTTAAGTCAGATTATTGGTCACAGAGGTTGTACGTGATCAATTTCCACTTATTTCACAAATAGGCAGCAATGGTAGAATGTGTTTTTACTGTTTTGGGGGAATAATTGTTCTCTGAAGTAATTCCTAGAGGCAGAGTAATAGGGTAGAAAGAGCTTTGGTTCTAGAATCAAAAGGCATTGTTTCTGTAAGGTTGTTTTTCCAATCCTTTTGTTGTGATATGGAGATGTCACTGAATATGAGATTAAGAAGAAGGACACAAGCTTTGGCCAGTTAGACAGAAGCTTTTTACCTAGTTAGAAAGGCTTTTTAATAAAGACTGTGGGGCAAGGGGTCAAGAGTCTGCTGTCTGAGGAGCGCTCTAGCCAAGTTTGGAGATTCTTGTCCCCATAAGGATGACCATGAGGTTGGTACAGATTTGGTTACCCCAACAAGTGAAGATCCATTACTGAGGTGTGGAGGGGTATTTCCCTAGATCATTACTTAACTGTGGCATACTGAAGTGTACTTTAATCTATGATGTACATGTCTCCTATGATTGTCACAAGGACATTAGAACTTTACAATATTTTATTTCACATTCATTTTCATGCTGATTTACAGCTGGTACCAGTATGGGGAAAGCCAAGAAAGAACTGCCTCAAGTTAGAAAATACCAGGATGCCAAAATACTATAAATCTCATGACCAAAAAGTCAGATCCAGGGAGGGTAATAGAGGCAAGAAGGAGTAGGCAGGCATGATAGGCCCAATTAGCTAGTGGAATCAATTTCAGGTTGATTAAACTGGTAGGAGAAGTAGTTACTATAAGTCTAGCTACTTGAGGGTTCCAGGATTTAGAATCAAAGTACTAGTCATTGGGAACCCAGGCTATGGTATTTGAAATGGTTACTGATTTGGGGTCTGTGGTAATTAAAGATGTCTTACTACCATTCAACACTACCCAGATAAATGTAGTTTTGTTTAGTTGTCTTAGCTTATGGTTTTGAGCTCACGGAAGTTCTGAAAGCAATTCAACTTTGACTACCTATATGAAGAACCTTATGAAATTCCTTCGTATTAATTTGTATTCTTCCTGGAGATTTCCCATGTCCTTAACTTATTCCCCCATGCCTAGGGCTTAAATTCTTGCTTCTCAAACTATTTGGTCTTAGCCTCAGACCCTTTCTTGTCCTGAAAAATTTAACTCTTTATTTCTTGATATGTTGGTCCTGTGGTATAGGCCCATACGTAGCACTAAGGAACTTTGTGAATTAAATAACTGTTTTCTTAATCAAAAGCCCCAGATTAATCATAACATTCATAATAATTGTTAGGATCTATGTCATGCCTTCATGTTTATAAAACAAGCAATATGGTACAGTTTCAGAGTACTAGATTTATCCAAAGCACTTTGGTTTAAATTCCACTTACCTGTGTAACTTCAGGAAGTCATTTAACCACCTGATATCTCAAGGCCTCAGTTTTTTCATCTGTAATAAATAGAAATTTGGATTAGATGTCCTCAAAGGACCTTTCCACTTCTATACATGTAATGTGGTGAACCCCATGAGATAGGCTATGTAAGGATTATTATCATTATTGTTCAGACAAGGATACTGAGGCTCAAAGAAATTAAGAGAGCTAGCCAAGTTAATAATTGTCAGAGCTCAGATTTGCAAATAGACAATTTGCTAGGAAGCCAGTGCTGTTTGTGCACTCTGCGGCTCCTCATCTCATTTCAGGCCTTGGCTTGTCATGTGACCAGGGGAAAAGTCTTTAGCATTTTTCAGTTTTCATAATGTTAGGGAAAATAAAAACATCAATCTATCTCACATGTTAATGATTTCATAAAATGATTGTGTATTTTTCCAAATCTCAATATTATGTAAAACAATATCTTCCCCAAAGTTCAATTATTTGTATCCTTCTGAATGAACATTTCTATCTGGATATGGGCAGGGAGAGGAAATTAGGGAGAGGGAATTATGGAAGAGAGGGGACAATCCCTTGACTTTACAAAAATTTTTTACATAGTTTGCTTTCTCCTTATGGAGTGGACAGTCTTTCTTCTGCGTTTATGTGTTTTCTAAATATACTCTTTTTTCTTTTTTTGAGGAGACTATTGTAAACAATTTAGATGCAGCTGGTTTGTAATTGTTAAATTGTATTTGGGTGGGAGAATCAGAACAATGGGAGAAAGGTTGACTGGAAAGCTAAAGGGGAAAAAAAAGGATGATCCTATCAATAAACTTGGTAAAGAGAAAGAATTTACAAAGGCATCTAGGTGACTGTCTAGGCAGCAGAGCCGCAACAAGCAAGGAAAGTAGGGATTCTTCTGCCTGGGGCAAAATCAGTTAAAAGTGTCTGTGTGTATGTGCATGTGTGTGTGTGTGTGTGTGTCTGTGACAGTCCGTGGTTCATAAAGTTCATTCCATGTCCATGATTTCTCTCTGTTTCTCTCTCTCCCACAGATACACACACACACACACATACATATATGCAAAGACATGTATATATTTCCATATGCATATATCCATATATATGCTTTCATAGTTTAAAACATATATCATGTAGCACTTTAAAGTTATGTCAGAATATATGTGCTGTTATATATTTAGATATATTTATTATCTATCTGTCCATTTTCATCATTATCATTGTCATCTAGCTAGCTATAGTGCTTGCTTTTGTCATCATACCACATTCCCTTAATCTACTGACTTCATCCCCTTCTACCTAGACTCAAAGTTTCAAATGTGGTCATATATGTATGATACTTTGCCACCCTAAAGTGCTATATAAATACCATATATTTATATCTATATAATTTATGTATGCTAAATGTGTTTTCCCAAAAACTTAAATGTAGTTTTATATTATTAAAATATACAAATAAATAATGCATCTATATGTGTTAATAGTTTAAAATCGTACCCCCCCAAAAAACCCCCACACATATTATTTTAAGGCTGTATATATGTATAAAGAACATTTAAAGTTTTATATACATATAAATATGCATACATACATATATACTATATATACACACTATATATATACGTATACACATGCATTAACCTGTCGAAAATGCTTTATATAAATATATGCATATTCATATAAACACACATGTATAGGCCTGGGTGTTTATAGAGCAGTTTTATTTGCCCTTGAATCTGAGTCTAGGTGGGGGTGGGGCAAAGTCAGTAGATTGAGGTGATGTGCTCTTATGAGCAAAGGCAGGCACTGTGTTTGAATTCTGGGATAGAACCCCAGGGAATTGCGGAGAGCAGTGGGGATCGTAGGGGTGTGTGTGATCGCACTGTGGGATACCAGACAGAGACAACTGAAGGCCCTAGGAGGAAGTGTCTTCTGCACTGTCACCCTGTGGCATAGCTTTCCTTGCCTAGTCCTAGTTACACTTCTGCTTTGAAGAAGCTTTTTGTGGAACCAGCCTTAGGTCTAATGAGTGTAAACTCAGAAGGTCCTGCTTGTGGATTCTGGGGGCAAGATCCTTTGGGATCTATGAGACAGATGAACTAGCCTGGCATTAGAAGTGCTAGCAAAGGATCAGTTTGAATCTGCCACCAAGGAATCGCAATTGGGACTGAGGAAGCACCTAATACTCCTAATGGTGATGAGTGAAAGGGCCTGGGGTGAAGCAGATCTTACAACAATAACAAACCACAATTAAGGACAATTCAGTCAAGTGATATTTAGTTAGCATTATGTTCCAGACACTGTGTTATGTATGCACTGAGGACATAGAAAAAGGAAGAAGAAAGGAAACAAAACAAAAAAACAAAAGTCTGGGTAAGATATATACAATGCAAAGAGCACATGAGAGCAGAGAAGAAGCACTAGCAGGGCAAGCTGAGGGGTGGGGGTAGGCCAGGAAATGCTTCTTGCATTTGGGATTTGATGTGTTGTAAAGAAAGCCAAAGAAGACAAGAGTGGGAGATGAGTAGGGAAGGCAAGCATTCCAGGCAAAAGCAGCCACTAGTGTAATGTCTCAGAGGTGGGAGATTATTTATCATGATTGTGCAGAATACCTAGGAGGCCAGTGTTACTGGGTTGGAGAGTATGTGGAGGGGAGTAAAGTGTAAGAAGACTGCAAAGGTAGGAAAGGCTCAGGTTATTAATGTCAAGAAGAGCATTTTATATTGGATTCTATTATAATAGTGAGCCACAGGAATTTATTGAGTAGGAGGGTGACATAGTTAGACTTGCACATTAGGAACATCATTTTTGGCAAGTGAGTGGTGGATGGGTGAGAATGGAGAGAATAATTAGAAAGCTATTACAATAGTCCAGATGAGAAGCGATGAGAACCTGTCCTTGGGTAGGGGTTAGTTGAGTAGGGAGAAGAGAGTGTATATAAGAAATGTTCTAAAGATAGAAGCAACAAGATTTAACAAAAGAATGGATGGATATATTAGAAGAGTGTGAATGAGGAAACAAGTGTTTGTGAGCCTCGATGACAGGGAGAAAGGTGGTGCCCTTCATCATAATAGGACAATTGGAAAGAGAGGAAGTTTTTTTAAAGGGGGAATATAATGAGCTCTGTTTTTAACATGTTGAGTTTGAGACAAGATATCCAGTTTGAGATGTCTCCTAGGCCATTGGTGATGTGATACATGAGCTCAGGAAAGACAGTAGGGTTGAATATATAGATCTGGGAATAAAATCATCTGCTTAACCCTGATAATTTTGTCAATCGGTAATTGCTGATGAGTTCACCAAGCAATATGTTAGTGGGAAAAGAAGAAAGCTCAGGACAGAGCTTTGGGGAACACTTATGGCAAGTGGGTAGCAACCAGATGAAGATTCAGCAAAGATGACTGAGCAGGGAGGAGGAAAATTGGGATAGAGTACTGTCATGAATACCTAGAGAGGAGAGTAACGATGTTAGAGGAGACATTTCAAGTAGGATGAGGCCAAGAAAAGGGCATTTAATCTGGCAATTAAGAAATCCTTAGTAACTTTTTTTCATTTCTTTTTTTATTAATAAATTTATTTATTTTTATTTTTCAACGTTTACTTCCACAAGATTTTGAGTTCCAAATTTTCACCCCATCTTGCCCCTCCCCCACCCCAAGATGGCATGCAATCTGAATACCCCTTCCCCTAGTCTGCCTTCCCTTCTATCTCTCCCCTCTTCTCTTTTCCCCTTCCCCTTCTATTTTCCTGTAGGGCAGGATAGATTTCTGTACCCCATTTCCTGTATTTCTTATTTCCCAGTTGCATGTGAAAACATTTTTTAAACATGTTTTTAAAACTTTGGGTTCCCAAATTTTCTTCCTTCTTCCCTCCCCACCCACACTCATTGAAAAGGCAAGCAGCTCAATATATGTTATATATGTACAGTTATGCAAAACACTTCCATAGTAGACAGGCTGTGAAAAACTAACTCTATTTCCCTTAATCCTAACCTGCCCCCCATTTATTCTATTCTTTCTTTTGACCCTGTCCCTCCTCAGAAGTATTTGCTTTTGATTGCCCCCTTTCCCAATCTGCCCTCCTCTCTATCATCCCCCTACTCTCTTGTTCCCTCCCCCCCCCATTTTCCTGTAGGGTAAGATAGATTTCCATACCCAATTGAGTGTGTATGTTATTCCCTCCTTAAGTCAAATCCTATGAGAATAAGATTCACTCATTCCCTCTCACCTTCCCCCATTTCCCCTCCACTGTAAGGGCCTTTTCTTCTCTGTTTTTTTTTTTTGTGAGATAATTTACCCTATTCTACCTCTCCCTTTCTCCTTCTCCTAGTATAATCCTCTCTCACCCCTTAATTTTATTCTCCAGATATGACCCCTTCATCTTCAACTCACCCTGTGCCCTCTATCTATCTATCTATCTATCCATACATATAATTTTTTTCCCTCCCACTACGCTAATACTGACAAAGGACTCGTGAGTTATAAATATCATCTTTCCCTGAAGGAATGTAAACAATTCAACCTTAATAAGTCTCCTATGATTTCTCTTTCCTATTTACCTCTTCCATGTTTCACTTGAGTCTTGTTATTTGAAGGTCAAATTTTCTATTCAGCTCTGGTCTTTTCCACAGGAATGCTTGAAAGTCCTCTATTTCACTGAATGACCATTTTTTACCCTGAAGGATTATACTCAGTTTTGCTGGATAGGTGATTCTAGGTTGTAGTCCTAACTCCTTTGCCCTCAGGAATATCATACTCCGTGCCCTCCGGACCCTTAATGTAGAAGCTCCTAAATCTTGTGTTATCCTGATTGTGTTTCCACAACACTTGAATTGTTTCTTTTTGGCTGTTTGTAAAATTTTCTCCATGACCTGGAAACTCTGGAATTTGGCTACAATATTCCTAGGAGTTTTCTTTTGGGGATCTCTTTCAGGAGGAGATCGGTGGGTTCTTTCAATTTCTATTTTGCCCTCTGGTTCTAAAATATCAGGGCAGTTTTCCTTGATAATTTCTTGAAAGGTGATGTCTTGGCTCTTTTTTTGATCATGACTTTCAGATAGTCCAATAATTTTCAAATTCTCTCTCCTGGATCTATTTTCCAGGTCAGTTGTTTTTCCAATGAGATATTTCACATTGTTTTCTAATTTTTCATTCTTTTGGATTTCTTTTACAGTATCTTGATTTCTCCTAAAGTCACTAGCTTCCATTTGCTCCATTCTACTTTTTAAGGAAGTATTTTCTTCAGTGAGCTTTTGGACTTCCTTTTCCATTTGTCCAATTCTGCTTTTTAAGACATTCTTCTCCTCATTGACTTTTTGGATCTCTTTTGCCATTTGGGTTAGGCTATTTTTTAAGGTGTTATTTTCTTCAATATTTTTTTGGGTCTCCTTTAGCAAGCTGTTGACTTGTTTTTCATGATTTTCTTGCATCACTCTCATTTCTCTTCCCAGTTTTTCCTCTACTTCTCTTATTTGCTTCTCAAAATCCCTTTTGAGCTCTTCCAAGGCCTGGGATTGATTCATATTTTTCTTGGAGGCTTTGGATGTAGGAGCTTTGACTTTGTTGTCTTCTTCTGGTTGTATGTTTTGATCTTCCTCACCAAAGTAAGATAATATAGTCTGACTCTTTTTGTGCTGCTTACTCATGATCCCAGCCAATTACTTGAGTTTTAAACTCTTTGTTAAGGTAAGAGTCTGCTTCCAATGTGGAGAATGTACTGTCCCAAGCCTTGGGGGTTTGTACAGCTGTTTTCAGAGATAGTTCTAGGGACCTGTAAATTTTCAGTTCTTCCAAGGTGGTATGATAAGGGGCGAGGTGTTTCCTCTTCACCGCCACAACAAGCTCCACCATTCCATCACTCCATCTTGCCCCAGGACCGCCCCTCAGAACTGTGACCCAGATCCAGGTATGGGCAGAGCAAGAGATTCCTGCCTCAGCTCTGGCAAAGAGATCCCTTCAATCCCTCTCTGATCAACCACTCGATTCCCTCTCCATCTATGGAAGCTCAGGAGGCAGCTGCTGCCCCCAGGGTGACTGAGGTCTAGCTTTTCTCTTTCATCCCAGTCACAGACTGTTCTCACTGATCTTCTAAGTTGTGTTTGGTGTTCATGGGTTGAGAAGTCTGGAAACTGCCACAGCTGCCTGCAATTCATCCCTCTGAGGCCTGCTCCAGGGTTGCTGAGGTCTGCCCACCCATGCCGAACTGTGCTCCTCTGCTGGCCCGGCACAGTATGCCTTTCTGATCTACCATCCAGGTTGTCTTGGGCTGGAAATTTGTTTCACCCTGTCATTTTGTGTGTTCTGATGCTTTAAAATTTATTTAGAGCCATTTTTTACAGGTATTTGGAGGGGTTTGGGGGAGAGCTCAAGCAAGTCACTGCTTTCACTCCACCATCTTGTCTCCGCCCCCCCCTTAGTAACTTTTAAGAAAATAGTTCCAGTTGAATGATGAGGTCTGATGCTAGAAAACAGAAGGTTTAGAAGTGAGAAGAGAGGAAGTGGAGTCATTTAATGTATATACCTTACTCAAGGAGTTTAGCTGAGAAAGGAAGGAGATATAAAACAAAGGATGGTCAGATCAAGTGAGAAGCTTTTTCTTTTTACGAAGGAAGAAAGGAAAAAAAAATTAAGCACCTACTGTGTACCAGGCATGGTGCTAAGTCCTTTACAAATATCTCATTTGATTCTGACAACTATAGGAATTAGTTTATATTATAATCCCTATTTTACTGTTCAATGGAGGTTAAGTGAGAGACGCAGCGTCATACAGAAAGTGAGTGTCTGAAGCTGGGTTTGGACTCAGGAGTATTTGGAAAAAGGGAGAGAACAATTATATGGATAGTGATTGCAGGTAAGAGAATGGAGAAAAAAAGATAAAGCCCTAAACCAAAACAAACAAAAATAAAACAGATTTAGCTGTCAAATTATGACAAGCACAATTTATGACTAAGTTGAGTATACATAGATAGCACATACCCCTAAATCATCCCCTTGCAGTTAAAAAATAGTTACAAGATCTTGAGAAATAGAACACTAATGTGAAATTATACTTCCAAAGTCACCATCTAGAGAAAATCCCATTTCCATTGGCTAGCAGTAATAAAGCAGGCCAGAAGGCACAGACAGAGTTGTGTATTTGAATATACACTGGGAGGTTTTATTCATGAAATGAATCCCCTCATATTTGTTGTCTATGTAACTTCTGTCTACAGTATGATTTGAAAGGGTCAGGTTAGACCTTACCATGGTTGCTGTTGTTCCTATTAACAACAGCAATAAAGTTGCTGTTGCTGTTGCTATTACCCCCATGAACAGGAGTATTTTTTAAAACAAACAAAAATAGGCAAAAGAAGCTAAAAAATGAATCTCTAATGGGGAATTTTAGAAACTGTGGCATTTAGGTAAGGAGCATGCCTGTGTTTCTCGTATTGAAAAATACTCCTGCTCAGGGAAGTAATAACAATAACAACAGCCACAGCAGTATGATTATTGTTGCTCATAAGAAGAATAACAAACAATAATAATTTTATTATTTAGGTCCTCCTAACTTAGGTGATTCCTTTTGTCCTGATGGAAGAAATCTTAGTGATTGATGGTGATAGAGATTCTGGAGATCCTATGTTCTGGATGGCTACTCATGATGCTTTGTTAGAATTGGGAAGGAGGAAAATAAGAAGGGTAAAAAATGAAATAAAGAGGACTGGCTACCACAAAACAAACAAACAAACAGCCTTCTTGATAAAGTCTATGCCTATGGTCATCTAACCAGTTTTATTTTCCCTCTCTTATGGTTTTTGGGTCAATGGATATAATTTATAAAGACCAAAGCATATTCTTATTACTCAAATCTCAATAACTATATGTTTTTGATTATTCAAGGCAATGGGGAAGAATGTGGAAAGAATAGTGGGCTTGCTGTCTAGAAAGGAAGTAGATTCAAATCCTGTTTTTACAGTAGCTGTATAACTATGGGCCAGTCATTTAACTCCTTTGAGCCTCAGTTTCCTCATTTGGTTTATGGAAGTAATGACATCTTTAGTCTTTACATTCCAGGGTAGCTGTGGAGAATACAGGAGATAATGTTTAAATGAGATAATATAAATTGGTGCAATATAAATATCAATCATTATTATATTGAAAAATTATTCCCTGCCTTCCCCCCTCCAAATGCTTTTCTCTGGGTTGCTATACCTTTCCCAATAGGAAATGATATTTTCAACTTCTGGATGAAAACAAGCACAAAAAAAAAATAAAAGCTAGCTTTTAGTCATGGAGATATTTCATATTCCCATTGACTTTAATGGAAGCTCTAGGTCCACATCTGCAATTAAAATAGTACTGCCTGGATGTTTAACTTGCAATTCCTGTAACTTCTAAGAGGAAATTGAAAATTCTCTTTATTTGATGGCACTTAGACAAAAGTGGTTATAATGTTTATTTCTGTCTGCTTTTGAAGGCATATACTCTGATTTACTAGACAGGAAAAAAATCATCAAATGTTGACATTTTAGCAAGCCACAGATGGAGACTATTTGACCTGGAAAGGCCATTGATGGTGTTTCTGTTTGAAATATACAAGCTAAAGTTTTAGAAATCCATGGTATGCCAAGCATTGCTATAAAAATGAGGGGACTTAGAAGAGATGATCTCAAAAGGATTCTCAAGTTCTAGGATCTTATGGTCCAATGACCACTGTAAAAAAGGAGATCAGGCTTTCTGAAGCTAGTTCTTACTGCTAAGATACTCACTGAAATGCCTCTTGTTCATGAGTTAAAATGAGATAATCAGAAAAGTGAAATGTTCCTCTGCTTACAGCAAGGAATATGCCCAATGGTCTAAACATTTTGGGGCTTCATACTTTAGTTTCTTATTCCAATAGTGACCTAAGCTGGGAGCCACCTTCCTTTGTACCTTAGTTATGTGTCTTAAATGGGATTTATCAGGGCAGTAATTACTGGAAAACAAACAAACAAAATATTTAGTGCTTATGTGGTACCCTTCATAGCTGAGTTGACTTAACTTCCTCAAACAATACTGGGAAATAGGAATTGGAGGGGAAAACACAATCACCAAACCTGTTGTTGTAAATTCTAATGCATTTGTTTAGGTACTGTTAAATCAGATTGATTATGTATTTATGTATTTATTTACAATAGCCTATCTCACACAAACAAACAAAGCTAGTTTTAAATCAATAGGCTGTGTTGTGAAATCTTAGTATGAAAATCCACATATGTGGTTGGGTGACGATTGATGTCCTAGAAAGCACAGCCAATGTTCTCCAGTAACAACTTGTTTATGAAATGAAGCAGAGAGTTTAGATTCCCTTTCCTTTGAAATTAATTTGTATTACTTTTTACTTACTTACATGGATACATGTTACATACTCTTGGTAGAATATAAGATCTCTGAGGGCAGGAACTGTTTCATTTTTGTCTGTATAGCTCCATTATCTAGCATAATGCCTGAAATGTATTAGTTCCCTAATGTTTGTTGAATTGACCACAATGGGAATGTGAATGACTTAAGGTGACTACTATATCTTATGATATATCAAAATTGTATTTGTGTTTTTTATTCACCCATTTCCATGAATCAGGCCATCTGGCTTTAGAAATTTTGTACTAGATTGACATGACTGGCTTTCATTCAAGCTTTTGCATATTATGGGACAGCTTAATTTTAGCCAGTAATGTCCTGCCAATAATCTAACCTACTACATGTTAAACGAATCCTGGGAGCAAATCTGAGCATGGGGTACTTTTCATTGAATATCTTCTCTGGTGGGCTAAAGCCTTTCCAATAAAATGAACCATGACCCCTAATGCTTTACCCCCACCTCCAATCGAAAACAATTTGGAAGATGTATCTTGATTGCAGCAAAGCAGCAGTGACAGAAAGGGCTACTTAGCCTGATTAGAAACAGCTCTATTCCCTGTGGGTGTTCCCAAGAGATCTATACGAGATTATATTTCCTATTTAAAAGTGACAGTCAGAATTGAAATGAGATTACCTCGACTCCCTTTTTTTTTTATATGCAACTATATTTACATATTTGCACTTATTAATTCTTTGACTTTCTAGGTTCTAGCCCATCAGATTCTTCCAAAGGAAGCAAAAAGGACCAGAAAACATTTGATCTGGCTATTAAGATAATAAAAAGAAAAACCAATAATAATAATAATATCTGTACTTATATGTAGCATGTTATTACTTATGGAGCAGATGGTGATGATATCAGCAACTGAAATTGTTAATATTTTTAAATGATAGCTTTCCCTCAAAGACTTATTCATATAGTGACTTTTTATCAGAGAAATGGTACATATTGCATAAATCCTGTCTCTATATAGTCCTTATGGAATCATATTTTACTATGGACTTGTGGTACCTATTGAAACTTGATGGAGGACATAATATGATGGATTTATTCCATCTTGTCTAGTGTGACATATCCCTTGCTTTGGTCATAAATAACTTTTATTCATGTGACTTGTTATCCAATGGAAGAAGTTCAGAAATACAATGACAACCTATATTTATACTGAAAGTTGTGCAGAAGTGTCATTATATACCTTTAAGACCATTTGGTTTACTGAAAAAGTTATTTTGTAACATCCATAGAGCTGTCTAAGGGTACAAGGGACCGAACTACCACCAACCATGCCCTCCCTGCCCCACTCCCAGCTCCATACTCAAACATACACAGCATAGATATTCCCATCAAAAGAAATATGCCTAAAACTGGAGCCTGGAAGGATCTTGCTGGACAGAGTCAGCTGACCTGATCTAATCTGATCTGAATTTCTGACCTAATTTTACTTTAGGACTTAGGGATCCTGCCGAGAAAACAAGGTTAATGTGCCCATAAGGGAGGGAGATTAAACAGCAGAAAATGCCTTAATAATTTTCCTAATTTCTGCTTCCTCTTGGGTTTGTGATTAGTTCAAATGAGTATTTTCTGGAAATCATTTCAGAGGATCAGAAATTGTTTGGGTTGTCTTTAAGTGAAAATAGGTGAGGAATTGATTTTAAAAGAGAGCAAGAAAGAAAAGAGAGAAAGGAAGAAAGGAATAAAAGAAAGAAGGAAGGCAGAAGAAAGGTAGAAGGAATGAAGGAAAGAAAGAAGGAAGGAAGAAAGGAAGGAAAAGTTAAAAGTTGCTGGCAGTTGGATAATTTTGTACTCTGAATATAGTAGCATTAGCATGGAAATAGTTCATATTCACCATAACATAGGTTTGGAAGGAGGGGGCCAATAAATTATTTAATTCAAATTAATTGGGCTTCTCCTCATCTCCCTGAGTGTAACCATGCAAATGTCAAAAGCAGTGATAATGCCCTAAGAACCAAATTCCTTAGTTTTGTAGGTCTATTTAGGAAAGTGAATATAGGAAGAAAAAATATGGGAATGCTGTCACTAGAATATAAGCTCTTTGAGGGAAGGGACTAGTGCTGTTTTTATATTTCAGAGATCCTGTCATAGTGACTGGCACACCATGAGTATTTAAGAAATATTTATTGAATGAATGAATGAATGAATGAATGAGTTAAGTGAACGAATGGAGTCCTGCCCCTCTGGAAGTCTAATTAATATTATTCTTCAGACCCTTCCTTTCGAGAACTTGGACTGATTAAAAAAACACTCAGAGATCAACATCATGTTTCATGAAATTCATTCACGACTTCAGCTTTCTCAGTTGGCAACACACTTATACATATGCACAGCAGCTTATACTACATCCTAACACAGTTTTGAATGTTTTCTTTGTTAAAGTTGCCTTAAAAGACCCTAGAAATGTGGAATTACAAAACTTTTGTCTCATATTCCACCCCCGCCCCGTTCCCTCTTACAATATTACCCTTTCTGAATTATAAAGTTGGGTTTAAAGGAATCATGAAAAGGAGTCTGCAGTTGGCCTTTCAAAGGGAAATTCCTTTACCGGGGAATTTTCAAAATGTCCCTTCATCAACAATTTATCTTTTCAAAAGTTTGAAGTTCATTTTCCTTTCCCATCTTACCAAAAATTCTCACATTATAGAAAGCTCAATTCTGGGTCTTTATTTGAGGTAAACAAACAGATGTTGACCAGAGGAGGGCCTTTTGCAAAGGCCATTCAGGGTAAATGCAAACAGAAATGGACCAGTCAGCATCGGAATTAAGCTTTCATAATGAGGAAGGAATTGCAGTGAACAGATGTCACTGGTTACTCATCCCCCACCATGGCAGAATGAGTGACTGGCGACAAACTCGTCAGAACGTTTAAGGTAATATTTCTTCTCAAAATGGTTTTAAATGTTGAGGAGATGGCTATAGATTAGTTGAGGCATTAGTTTCATTCTGTGGCTATGGCTGATAGTCCTTAAGCAGAGCCAAGGATGGTCTTAAACTTAAACTAAAGGACAGCTATTGTAAAATGTTCAAAAGGGCAGCTAAGGAAAACAAATTGTTATGGAAGAAGTCAGGGTATTTTTTTTTTCCACCAGTAAAAATGCGCCCTGGCTAGGAGAATGTATCCAATGCAACAAACAAAAACGTCAGAGTAAAATGTAAGCAGCCTGATAAATATCCTCTAAAAACCTTCTCTCAAAATTTAAAATAGCTTCAATGAGACAACTTCATTTCCAATTTCCAGTTCACCTTGAATTTCATTTTTATAATTTATTGATATAGGGGAAACTACTGTTGCCCAAAACATATGTGTCTCCATTAATTTTGCCCCCAAACAAATGCCTTTAGTGAAAAGCTGTGCTCAGAAAATTCCCGATTTGGACATAGATGACAGAATATTCATGCTCAGCTTATGATACGCTTAGAGCAAGAACCTCAGGAAGAATATGAGAAAGGAGAAGAGAAATTAATGCTGGCCTTGACAGGGAGAGGCTTGGAGAAAGAAAGCTTTTGCAAACCAAGTTATATTCTCACAAGGGACAAGGGATCAACATTGTGTTTTATTGGAAGCAGATTATTATTTTTTTTCTTGGTAAATTTCATTTTACACATTTTAGTCCTGGCTAAAGTACAGTGTGTGGCAAATTCTAATGTTGGAATCAGTTGATACATTTTCTAGTAACTTTCAGGGGTTCCAAAGGTATGGTAGGACTCAATATTTTCCTGATAAATTGAATATATTGCATACTTACTCCCCCACCACACCCCTACTTTAAAAAAAATCTGAAGCTATGATTCCATCTATCAGAAATCCACTCCTCCAACTGAGATCACCTGTAACTCATGGTCATGGAGAGTCTTCTGAGGCACTGAGATGTCCAGTGATTGTCTACAATCACACAGCTACTATAGATCAGAGACAGAACTTGAGTCTTCCTGACTCCTAGCCATCTTGTTCTCTGTCTATGATGCCCCTACCTACTCCTCTTTCTATTTCTTTTGTTTAATTTTTTATTGGATTTATAATTTCATTAGTGTATACAGCACCCAGTGAGGAAGTTGCTCTGCCCATGAAGATGTGTAACTTCTCTGAAATTTACAGCCTTAAAGAATTGCCTAGGACACTGAGATGTGAATTAGCTTGATCAAGGTCACACAATTGGTATGTTCTTTCCATTGTGAACTCCTTGAGGACAAGGGCTGCCTTTTGCCTCTTTTTGTATTCATTGCACTTAACACACTACCTGATACATTTTTGGTTGTTGTTCGGTCATTTCAATTATGTCCAACTCGTCAGAACGTTTAAGGTAATATTTCTTCTCAAAATGGTTTTAAATGTTGAGGAGATGGCTATAGATTAGTTGAGGCATTAGTTTCATTCTGTGGCTATGGCTGATAGTCCTTAAGCAGAGCCAGGGATGGTCTTAAACTTAAACTAAAGGACAGGTATTATAAAATGTTCAATAGGGCAGCTAAGGAAAACAAATTGTTATGGAAGAAGTCAGGGTATTTTTTTTTCCACCAGTAAAAATGCACCCTGGCTAGGAGAATGTATCCAATACAACAAACAAAAATGTCAGAGTAAAATGGCTTTCCTGACTCCAACATTAGTCCTTGCTCCACTACACAAGACAGCCTCCATATTATTTAAAAAATCTGTTTCACTGGAATCTTGCCTTTTGCTCATAAAATACTCCTTTTGTATGTCTGTCACTCAATTCCAATGAATTAAAGAAGTTTTATAAAGACAAAAAATAGTAAAATTAGGAATACATAGGCAATATGACCCTAGAAGATATTTTTGTTTTTGTTTTTTTGGTGAGGCAATCGTGGATAAGTGACCTGCCCAGGGTCACACAGCCAGTGTCAAGTGTCTGAGGCCAGATCTGAACTCAGGTCCTCCTGACTCCAAGGCAGGAGCTTTATCCACCGTGCCATCTAGCTGCCCCTCCCAGAAGATATTTTTGAAGAAAGAAACAATTCAATTACAGATGAGGATACTAAGCACAAATACCAATCGTTACTATATACTTTGCTTAGCAGTGTCTGGAACACAGTAGGTGCTTGATAAATTCTTGTTGACTGACTGACTGAATCCTGGGTCTCCTCAATCTTTGTTTTTACCTCCATGCCATTGACTGGAGCAAATAAAATATTCCATAGGTAATGTTATCTACAAAGGAGAACCCAAGGAGAGAGTAGTCCTCATAGTTTTTAAGCTTAGAACATAGATACTAAGCCAAGTCCCTCAAGAAATATAAAGTATAGGGCCGACATAAGACTATAATTTTTTTTCATTTTGGGAAGAGAAAAACTCTTCCATCTTTGAATTAGTGGATTAGGGATTTAGCACCAAAGATGACAACCCAGGAAGTATTCCCTACTCCTTGGGCAGTAGGGATAGGGGAATAGATCATTGTATTGTTAATTAATGTCCATTGGACACTTTTCACCCTTTTAGGTCTTTATTCTTCATTGGAATTTTTTTACAGAACTCCATGCATGGTAAAGCTGACATTAGAGTCACCTGTATTAGCAAATACATGTGTAAATTTTTTGCATCTGTAAATATACAGATATTCTGTATAACATATCCTTGAAGACATTGTTGCACTTTCCCTCAACAAAAGCCACAGTATAACAAATTGATTCTTTTGTGTATGGTATGGGAATTTACAATATTTCAAACTTTGACACTTTTACCCTTAGAAATACTGCCCAAGGTTCTAAATTTTGGGGCTGTTTTCTTTTCTTTTCTTTCTTTTCTTTTGAGAGGCAATTGGGGTTAAGTGACCTGCCCTGAATCATACAGCTAGTAAGTGTTATGTGTCTGAGGCCAGATTTG
This sequence comes from Vombatus ursinus, assembly GCF_900497805.2. NCBI lineage: Eukaryota > Metazoa > Chordata > Mammalia > Diprotodontia > Vombatidae > Vombatus > Vombatus ursinus. Next base: position 1,423,595 of record NW_020954588.1, read on the forward strand.
AACTCGGGTCTTCCTGACTCCAGGGCCAGTGTTCTATTTACTGCACCACCTAGCTGTGCCATTTTTGGGACTGTTTTCAAAAGAATTCATGGATACCTAGTGGGTTTTCCCTGAAGTATACTTTTATGCTTTGTAGGAGGCATCATGAGAACAGGTGTTTGCAACCTTAGAAAATTTGCTTTCTGTTGAGGGGAGGAGTTACTTTGGGTTAAAGGTTGACTTAAGGCTCAAATCTTGCTTTATCTTTGGCATCTATTCTAGCCACATATAAGATGGCCACCATGGATAAGAAAACATGGACAGCCAGAAACTTCATAAACACACTGATACACAAATATACACATGTGTACACACACCATTGACTTCTGACAAATATTCACACATATTTCCTTTATCCTTTCATCCTACTACTCTGCATGCCTACATTTTCATTTCTTCTCCTTCTGAAGTAGTTAAAATGAAAATAGAACTGAAAAGATTCTGTTGTGTGAAGAGAATCCACATGATTAGAGAAATGACAGTTTTTATCTTAATTATTAAACTAGTTTACAAAGACAGAGAGACCCACACAGTGGACTGATGATGTTTTTCTTTGAGGGAATGTTTAATACTGCTGAAGGAGTGTGTGATATTCCAAATTTAATTATTTAATCTTTTTCTTGCACAAAAGTCTGTTTTGTAATAATAATTCTCCCTTCATAAGAGGGCTGTGTGGTTTCAAGGGAAGTACCAGGAATTAATTTCATCTTGGAAAAGAAATGGCTCAATTAGCCTTGCCTGGAGGGAAATGTTTAGACTTTCAAAACCTGGTGTTTTATTTTGGCAAAAGCTGGATCAGTCAACTAAAAATGCATTTTTTAATATCAGAAAAATAAAAAAAATACTGTCATTGAAATGTATTGTTACTTTCTAGAGAGGCAACATAGCATAGTGGATTGAAAGCAAGCTGTGGAATCCAGAAAACATGAATTCAAGTCTCACCTCAGACACATGGTAGCTGTATAGCCTAGGCTAGTTCTTTAACCTCTCAGTGCCCCTACCCCACTTTTAAAGGCTATAAATTGTTGATCAGGTGCAGCCTTTCATTGTGGGGTGTGTGTGTGTGTCTGTGTGTGTGTGTGTGTATCTGTATTAACATATACCTACACTAAACCAAAGACCTGGATATTTCAAATTTCTAGATTCTCACCAAGAAGAGAGAACTTGAAAGATCTAGAAAACTTCATGATTGGATTTCTACTCTCCATTTGGGAAATATGAGGTTTAAAATTTCAATAATGATACTACAGTTTGTGAACAGTTCCAAGGATGGTGAGGAATAGGTCTTAACATTTTGCTTTTATGTCTGTTATTTTTATACAGTCTTCCTTTAATCATCATCCTTTACCCACAGGTGGGAAATGTATGATTGATACTCTATATTCTGAAGTTGGAGTTGGTCTTTTCATTGTTAATAATTTTTAAGTCTCTTGCTGTTGTTATTTTTTGAAATGCAGTTATTTTTTTTTAAAAAGGGTCTACTCCCTTTACTATGCATCTCTTCAAGTAATCCTTCTAGATTTATCTGAATCCATGCCTTTCATAATTTCTTCCAGTGCAATAGTATTCCATTATATTCATTTACCATAATTTGTTCAACCATTGACTGCCATTTTTTTCAAACAAAAACTACTGTTGTATGTATATGTCCTTTCATTTCTTATTTGACTTCTTTGGGGTATAAGACATTGTGTTATCATTTCATCAGAAGCTAATATACCATTTGAAGATCTTTTGGGTATAATTCTAAATTGAATGACCAGATATTGAATCCATTCTCTAGTTACTTTGAATGGAAATTCTTTTTTCTATTTATTTCTGCTTGGTTTTGTTAGATTTATACATAGACAAGTAATTTTTGTAGGTTTACTTTATATTCTGCTAATTTGTCAAAGCTATTATTTCAAATTTCAGTTTGTTTCTTAGTGTTCTCTAGATAAAGCATTTAATCATCTGTAAAGTGATCATTTTGTTTCATTTTGCCTAAACTTATTCCATCAATTTTTCTTTCTTTTCTTAGTGCTATAGTTAATATTTCTAGACGTCTATAAGATAATCGCAATGGCAATGACCATCCTCTCTTTACCCCTGATCTTATCATAAAGTTCAGTAGTGTTTCTCTATTACAGATAATACTAGTTGTTGGATTTATATAGCTATTACTATATTAAGAAATGACCATTTGTTTTTCAATGTTTTCAACATATGGTACAATGTATCTTTAAGACTCTTTTCATGTGGAACCTTTAATGAGGATAAGGGGATAAAAAGTGATTTTGTACAAAAGAAGACATTTGCATTTATTGTGAATAGATATAACATACTGCCACTGTTATGGATGAACATTTTGATACCTTAAAAGAACTTCAATTTAACATAAACTGCTAAATATAAGTATGAAAAAGCAGTTTTCTGGTGGGATTTTGGAGAGTTTGATGATAAAATGATCTCTAGTGTAGATTTGGAGACTTGGAACTGTCACCAACAATGTGAGGTGATGCCTCACTTGCATGGGAGTGCTTTCATGTTAAAGAAGCAGAGAACTCTCTCTTATTTATAAAAAAAAAACCCAGAGAAACATGAGTGTGACAAAATTCATATTTCCCACCTTTTGGTAAGGGGTGATCACTAAAGGAACACTCTGTGAAGAGTACTAAGAAGACCTGCTGCCTCTCTGAGGCTTCTGGCCTAAAGTATGATGTATCCCTCCTCTAATTTGCACATATGTATTTTATGGCTGAGTATAAAACTAAGAAAATGAGAAATCAAATAAACATTTGGAGACTTTGATATGACTTTAGAAGGGCTATTGATTTTATAGGAGAAATGTAGGGAGTTGTAACTTTTTAAGTGCAAAGGGAGTCATTGTGAGTTAGGAGGCTCACATTTAAACCATTGAGAACAGCCACGGAGGTGAGGGAAGGTCAAGAGGCATTTGATAGGGCACAGTCAGGGGAAGGGGAACATGGGGAGAGTTGAAGACATAGCAAGGTGTCAGGAAGGCTACTCCATGGGAATTTAGAGGAAGGCAACTGAAAGAAGGGTTCAGCTGTGTGATTTCTGATTGATTTGAGAGAATTGGCGTGACTGAAGGATAGCTCTAGTGACAGTTATTGCCCTTCATTGCCACCTGAAGTTGGAGAAAGGTGAAGTTTTTCAGGAGGGATTGTTGCTTTCAGGAGATTTTGTACCTGCTGTAATATCCTGCTGAGCTAGCTTAAAGAGTAAATGGGAAGTATGTCACTATTAGCGCCTTTCTGACTGGACAGCACCACATCTGGGTGAGTACATAACAGTCTGGTCAGGTCTACACAGATCAGAGGGAGCAAGTTTGATGACTTTGGCAGTTTTCTGGCTTAAAGAGAAACTGGTATTCACATTAAGAGCTACCACTTTCTAAATACCTTTTTAAGGATGCCTAATTGAAAGAGCTTTCAAAGGCTATTTTCAAGTAGAGAAGGAGATTTCTCTGGTTGAAGAGTAGAGAAAATCAAGAGTCAAGAAGTGAGCAAAGGAGAAGCATTTTAGTATTTTGCATATGTTTCTGAATGTAACAATGAAGCCTACAGTCTAGATTTGAGACTTCTAAATACACATTTTTTTTCTTCCCTTGTATATTTCTTTCCCTTCAAAGTTCTTATAAGTGTGTGCCCATTCTTCACCATAGCACTGCTGGAAGAGTGTGATATGGCTTTACATGTATATTGTGTTGTATTTTATTATTTATGCATTTACTTTAATATCTTAGTGTCTATAAAATAATAATTTATTTTATATTATTAATAAATCGGTATGCTTAATCTCTAAAAACACCATTATTATGAATGACTCATATTCATAGAAAACACATTGGATGGGGGGTTGAGGAAGTTTGGAAAAGAGTATTTTAGGAAATTGTTTGGTGGGGGAGGGTATTATGCTTTAGGAAAAAAAAACACTTTGGCAGCTGGGTGGAGGATTAATGTAGCATGGAGGGAAAGACATGAGTCATGGTTAGAAGCCTAGTCCAGGGAAGAATGTATGAAGGTGGACCTGATCTTGGGTGTGGTTGTATGAGTGAAGGGAAGGAAATAGATAGGAGAGATTTTGTAGAAAGAAGATTTAGCAATGGATTGGATATATGAGGAAAGTATATTGCCACTGCTCCAGTAAGACTTTCCTGATTTCCCTTTAATTCTAGTATCTTCCCTCAGTGAATTATCATCAATTTATCCTGTATAGGTGTTTAGGAAAAAGTATATTTAGGAAAAGTGTATTTTCCTTCAAGAGGGTTACCCCAGGACCTTGGTAGAGTTTGAATGTAACCATATGGTGGTGGTGGTGGTGGTCTAGCTAAGGGGTACTTAGAACTGCTAGCATGAGAGAAGGTTGCAGGATGGAACCCAATCCAGAGAGAAGTTGGGAGAGGGCTTGGGTGGAAGACTTGAAAAGAGATAAGAACGTTTGGAATGCCCACTTCTAGAATAGAAGTGAGGTGTTTCACACACCTAAGTGAGAGTTGTGAGGCCCCAGGGCCTTCACAGAACAGATATTGCAGGTAGCTTGGACCTTGTGTGCCGATCAAGGTTAGCGACTGGTGCTGATTGACGCTGGGAGTGCCTAAGGAATTGATAGCTAGTTGATATTAAAACTCCCTATCAGTGGGGGGAAAAAAGAGCTTTCCATCATTATTGTAGGCCTTACTTTGATTAGGGTTCTTCAGAGAATTTGAGTTTCCTCAGAGGATCCTTCCTTTATCAAGGTTGGGAGGCTACTGAGGTCTTTATAATCTCTCTCTCTCTCTCTCTCTCTCTCTCTCTCTCTCTCTCTCTCTCACTCACTCACCTAGACACACAGAGTTTAAAAACTATTTCCATCTTTACTCTCTCACTTAGTGATTTCATTTACTCCTATACTTTCAATGATTTCTATATAAATGATTCTCAAACCAATATATTGAGCATTCATCTCTGATGAAATACAGTGATACATTTTTAACTGCTTTCTTGCAGATTTCAAACCTTTGTCTCTTACACTCAATATTTCCAAAACAGAACTGATTTTCCCGACTCCTCACTCTCCTTAAACCTTCCCTCTTCAGAATTTCCCTATCAGTGTCAAGGGTACCAGTCACTGGGATTTGCGACTGGGTATCAACCTAGACACCTACCTCACTCTTACTGTAATCAAGAAACATTCATTAAGTACCTACTATGTGCCAGGCACTCTGCTAAATTTTGTGGAATACAAGAAATGGTGAGGAAAAAAATCTCTGCTTTCATAGAGCTCACAGACTAATGGGAGAGATATCATGCAAACAACTAGGTACAAATGAGTTATAAACAAGATAAATGGAAGATAATCCACAGAGAGAAGATACTAGAATTAAAGGGGAATCCAGAAAAGGGTTCCTGTAGTAGTGGTAGTGTGCTTTCCCCATATATCCAATCCATTGTTAAATCTTGTTTTTTTCTACCTTCAAAAAATCTCTTTTATATGTCTTGTTCCCTCCCCTCATACAATCGCACCCCAGATCAGGTCCACCCTCATGAGTTCTTGGATGGACTGGTCTTCTAACCATGACTCATGTCTCTCCTCTCATACTACATTAATCCTCTATCCAGCTGACAAAGTATTTTTTTTTTCTAAAGCATAATTTTGGCAATATCACTCTCCCCCCACCAGCCAACCAACCAAAAACCTTATTCACTAAACTCCAGTAGTTCCCTATGATTTCTGGAATCGAAATCAAAATACTCTGTTCGGCATTTAAAGTTCTTCTCTACTGAGTCTGTTCCTAACCTTTACAGGAGTCTTATACCTTTCTGACCATCCTCACACTCAACAACCCAACTATATTGGCTTACCTGTACCATCATAGACACGACATTCCATCTCCTGTTTTTGTACCTTTGCACTGGCTGTCAACTAGGCCTAGAATGCTTTGTCCCTCACATCTACTTCTTACTTTCCCTGGCTTCCTTCAAGACTTAGCTCAAATGTCATCTTTTGCAGGAAGCCTTTCTTGATCCTCCCACATGCAAATGCTTTTTCCTTTCAAATGATTCTTTCATCAAATCTGTACATACGTTATAACTATCTAGTTATTTAGTGTTATCTCCCTTGGTAGAATGCATCCTCATTAAGATCAGCTGCCCCCTGTGATTGATAATCATTTTTAATTTAAGGAAACTATAGGTGACTCACAGCCTTCATCATATGTATTTAAATATATTTATTATGTAAATATATATATACATGTGTATAAATATACATTTATTATAATCTATCCATCATTTTATATACCTATACATACATATGTATATTTTACTATATGAAATATACACAATCACAATCACTCAATTCAAGCAAATATTAATGGCCTACTGTTTGCCAGGAACACACACACAAGCACACACACACACACACACACACACACATACACACACACATATGCAATAGAACTCACTTTGGTATGTCTATTCCCTTATCTATATCTTAGATTTTATATCTATATTTCTATATCTACATAAACAACACAGTATAGTGGATAGATTGTTGGATCTGGCATCAGGAATTTTTGTAAATTTACATTTTTTTTAAATTTAAATTTTGTAAATTTAAATTTAGATTTTTGTACATCATATATATGTATTAGAGGCATTGCTACATATAGACTATTGTGTACACTTTCAACTGAGATAATTAATTATTTGACTTTATTAAATAGATCTCTCACAGAATGGGAGTAACCTGGAAATATTTCAAATGTAAAAATAAAATGTGTCAATAAAACAACTACATAAAAAGAAAGACTATAGCTTTGAATCTTTCTAGCCTCTCCCACAGACTACATCACAAAAGTTGTAGATAGTATTTTATAAAACTAACAGTAAGGTTTGAAGTTGTCTACCCTTACTTAAGTCATAGCAGAAATAGAGAAGTTTTGAAGCTGGACTTGTATAGAACTTCAGAATCAATTCTAGTTGGTTCCCAATGTGTTTTCCTAGCTTGTACAAATTTGGAGAATCCACCCCAAATGTTCACATGGGCTATTTGTGCTTGACCTGTGGTAAGGCATTCCATGCTCATATTGGTCTGATCAGCCTCAGTCGGACACACTGTAACTTGACTCTAGCATAGTGATATCAATTTGATTGAAGGACAACAACTAACCAACCTAGCTTAATGTGGGGTTTGTAATTTATGGGAAAAGCAATGTGGATTTTAGTGACATGTAGGTTCTTTAGTTTTCTGTGAGGTATTATCCCCATTAGAGTCCCAGAATACCTGACCCTCCAAACTATCAGCATACAAATAGGAATCATATCTTTTCCTTCAAAAGAAATTAAGTGAACTCTATGACACTAATACATCCTTATTATCTATTGTTTCAGGAAAATTAGTTCCTAGAAATTAGTTCTTTCAGGATACATGTCATTCTAAGTATTTTTTTCTGCTTTTCTCCCCCTTTCTCCTTCTTTTTCTTGTTTTTTTCATTTTCCCCTTATCTAATATATTTCTAGGTTTTTTTGTCTTTCTTCTTTGCCCTTCTCCAATGTCCTTCTCATTTCATCCCACTATTCCCTTTTTTTTGCCCCACTTTGCATTAACTTTATGCTCAATTATTTTAAAAGTGCAGGTATTTCACATGATGAGAAAGCACAGAGACATATTTTCCACAAAAATAGTACATGGTACAAAAATTTAAATGTGATGAATGGAGATGGAGGGAAGGGGAGGCTGGGAAGATGGTTGCCCAGTAAAAGGCTTTTTAGGAAATCAGACTGAATCTCATTAATAAAGAATACTTCCACTAAAGCAGGACAATCAATCTGCCATGTACATTAGTGATGTCTAGTCCAATTCAGGTAGATAAATTGCTCTCTAAGTGTTGATCTGCTGCCATTCAAATCACAATATCAATAATATATTCCATGCTGAATTCCCCCTGATGCTTGACAAATTTTGTCACTGTGTGTTAACAGGAACTACTAAGGTGAAGGAAAATAATGATGTTGCCTGAAGAGGAGAGAGAGAGAGGGAGAGAGAGAGGGAAATAGAGAGAGAGAGAGAGAGAGAGAGAGAGAGAGAGAGAGTGAGAGAGAGAAAGAGAGTGAGAGAGAGAGAGTGAGAGCGCATGATAATCAAAAATTCAATGCACCAATACCTCAGGAGAAAAAAAATGTTCATGTCAGGGTTGTGGGGTGGAAGCGGTGACCAACACTGGCTAGCATCCCAGCCAAAAGTGTCAGCTAAAAATACAACCAGAAAGGTGCAGTTGTTCAATTGAGAACTTGAAGAAGACAAATGATAGCATTATGATAAAACTGTAGGAAAATCCATCATTTCAAAACACTTCATTGCAAAGCTGGGCAGAGGAGGAGGGGCTGTTGTGGAAAGTGAACATGGACATTTCTACTCCAAGGTTTCAATGTATTCTAATTTCTGAACAAAAAGCACTCTTCTTAATAAGGACTAATTCCTTAGCCAATCCAGCTGATGGTTAATTGTTGATCCTTCTTCGCAGTTAATGTTAGAAGCTATTATTATTATTATTATTATTAACTAATATTCAGTAAGGACAAATTGTACTATACTCTTCTGAACAGATTTGACCTGAGCAGACACCATGTAATATTTCAGCCGTCTGCCTCACTTTTTCATGTCTCAGAGTAGAAAAGGAACCTTTTTTGAACCCGTGTCAGGAGGGAAACTATTCTATCACTGCTTATAAGATTAAAGGTCTCAGAGGAAATATTGTGCATGTTAGGTGGATTTTTGAAATGATGTAGAAACACCAGGATTGTGCCTTTATATGACTGTATTAAATTTAGAGGAATGGCAGATTAAAACAGGATTGGGTTTCAGGAAGGTAGCTCCTTCGTGAATTTGTCATTAATGTAGTGACCCTCTCATCCAAGTATTTCCATTCCAGTATGGTTGGCAATTTGAAGAGAAGTCAGCTTAAAGGTGTCAACATAGTTCCCTGTGGAAAGTTATCTTCAGCATAGACCTTCTATCTTTAATTTAGCACAATTGGCAATCTTGGTCTGAGAGGAACTGTGATTTAGCTAACATGAAAGCCTAGTGACCTCTGTCGCCCCAGTGGTGAATGAAAAGTTCAGTCTTGGGTTGATAGCACTAGTGAACTATTGTATTGTAGATAACCTTGAAAAAAATGGAATGACCTCTGTTACCAAGAGGAGAAGGGGACAAATTCCAGTTATTGCAAGCTGAAGTTTCTGAAAGAAATGTATTTTTACAAAACCCTTTAAAAATAGGATGTGCCTTAGTTATGCATTCACCTTTCTTGCTTCACTGACATTGATCCATAACTCCTTTGTAATGAAGGCAGTGAAAATGACCAGGTTGTTATAGCAAAATTATTTCTAATGCTTCAATTGAAAACCCATACTAATAATAGGTATCCAACAAATTCACTTCAACAGGAAGTCCTGGTTGACAGATGCCATTCATTCACAAATGGCAGTTCAGTAAGGAGTCAATTTACTTTCAAAAAATATGTTATCTTTTAGCTCTGTTTGCCTGGGATGCAGATATTGTCCATTTGGTACAAAGTGAGATATATAGGGAGCATTCTGGAGTGGAAACTACATGGGATTTGACGGCAGAATTGAGTTCTAGCCCTGTCACTTGACACCTAGCTATGTGACTTTGAACAAATCATCTATCTTAATTAAGTCACCCTGTTCCCATCTATAAAATGGTGGTAATAATAACTAGATTACCTACTTCCCAGGATTATTGCAGACATCTAAAGAAAAAAAAGTCTAGAGCTTTGTAACTAAAGATAACTACATCCACATTACTGTCTCTATCTCTGTATCTCTCTGTATCTACATCTATACCTATGTAGATATTTATATCCACACCTATATCTATATTTTTATTTATGTATCTATGTGCATATATATATATATATTATATGTACACATATACGCACATAATATGCATTATTAATTACCACGGTATTTAAATGGGCATCAGATTTCTTTAATGTGCAGTGCAGATCATAACCCATCTATGCCTTCTCATCCTGTGCAACTCTTGTTCCTATCCTCATATCAATCATTTATTGGGGGTGGGGTTGGGTGAGAATTCATGTATAAGATATCAGTATTGATAAAATTAAATACTTTCCAAAATACTTGGTTGGAGATCATGAGACCTGTTTATAAATTGTGTCTACTTTTCACCAAATATGTAGCTATCTATTGCCTTTACATCTTTGCTTCAAAGTGGATGGAAAAGCTAGAGGGATCAGAGGGAGCATTGCTGTAGCCAAGTCTTTGCTCAGGCTGTATGCAACTTTGGAACCCAGGGAGCTACTTTCTGAATTTCTATGTTACCATTTTAAAACCTGAATCTGAAAGATATGAAATCTTAGCACTTGACAATTGTTTCTACATTTGGGTCCATAATGATTCTAGGAAAGGAGTGGATAGAATATTGGTGAAACATATCTTGTCATGTCAATCACTAATGCAACATTTCAAAAAAAGTTTGTCAGAGTTGATTTGTGAAGTCTTGGAAATTACTTTGAAATACAATTACATGATTAGGCAGTACAGGTGGAGCAGCATTCATGCTTTCAGCTGATCCTGCTTTGGAACCAGCCCAGCAGCTATATCCCCCTCTCAAAACCATTGCTCTCCCTTTTCCTACTTGGGATTATTTGCAACAAAATATAAACTGGGCTTGGTAAATGTGGCTCAAAATCAGAAAAGAACAAAACAAAACATAGAGGCAGAGATGTACTAAAGTCAACTCATATGAATGTAAAATTTTCAGTGGGAGCATCTACAACTAGGAAATCAGGCAAACACTACAAATCAGAGCTTGATTCATTTTGTTGATTGTCTGGACTTAAAAAAATGATGGAGAATATTAGAATTTAAACAATACAGACTGAATTAAAAAGTGTGCATGAGTAGTTTGCATTTTTTCTGGAGAGCCAGTTGTTAAACGTTTACCAGAATATCTCTGGTAGGGGGTAGCTTTTTCCATGGCAAATCTGCAAAGGCATGCTGGATTTTAATCACCAAGTTTCTCTGGGGAACAATGATCTGCTTTGTGAGCTACTTTATTACTGGTTTAAACCTAGACGTGGTGATTCACAAAGTAAATGATGGCACTTTATAGATTGTCTCAGTTCAACTAGCTTTTAGAGCCTGCATTTCTTTATATTGGCATCCGAACCCATTCATAATCTGCTTTTTCCCCCAACCTTTCCAGTCTTCTTACATTGTACACTTTCCCCCTCCCAACAGACATTGAGATCCAGTAAGAGATTGAGATCCTCCTTATTGTTCTTTGAACAAAACTGGTCTTTTCACTAGCCTTCCACACCTGTAACCATCTCCCTCCTCATCCTTACCTCCTGGTTTTCCTGGCTTTCCTGAAGTCTGAGCTAAAATCTCGTCTACAGGAAGCCTTTCCTGATTCCCCTTTAATTCTAATGTCTTTCTTCTGTTGATGATCTTCAATTTATTCTGCATATAGCTTGTTTGTACATTATTGTTTGCATGTTGTCTTTCCCATTAGACTAAGAGCTCCTTGAGAGTTAGAACTGTCATTTGCCTTTTGTATCCCTAGTGCTTTGCAAAGTGCCTAGCACATAGTAGGTACTCAATAAATTTTAATTTACTAACTATATTGTGGTAACAGACTTCTAGTTTAACATTTTTACAGCATTAAAATTGTAATTCCCCAGATCACTAAAACTATATTCTACCTCAAAGGTGTGCACTCTGGTAATTGATACAATCATATATTTAGAACAGTAATGACTGCAAGATTGCATTTAAAAATAATTCTATTTTTTCAAATTCTGAATTTAATAAATTCAAAATAAAATGAAAATTTCTATATGTATTACAGAACAGAAAAAGAGGATTGCATATGAAATAGCGAATCTACTATGAACAGCTTACTTTTCTTTTTAAATATATATTGAATTCAACACGTAACAATCAAAACTATCTTGCTTATATGATTTTTTTTCCTGGGCTTTCTCTATTCTATCCATTTACAAAAGAAAAGACATGTTTGCTGACGGTCTTCTAAGGTATGTAGACCAGAGTTCCCATGTACACTTGTATTTGACTTCATACAATTAATTTTGCCCATCTCGATAATTTTCCGGATGTTTTTGTCTCCCTTTAAAATATCACATCCTAATTATTTCCTTTCAATTTCCCCTCCCCTCCCTTCCCAAATTATAACTGGCTCAGTTCTTCCTAGACCAGATTCATGTAGAAGAAATGAGTGAGACACAAAGCAAAGCGAAGATTTGGGAGGACAGCCAAGGCTAGGGGAGATTTTAGTGAGGCAGACTATTACATTTGTCATCCTTATTTCCCTTCAGAAGTCATGGCTTACAGACATAGAGACTAAAATGCTATTTTAATATTTATTTCTAATACATCAAGGATTTGAGATTTCATTATTGTGAACATTCCTGTCACTGATGTAGAACGTCACTTAACCAGAGCTCCTCTGACCCAATAAATATATCACTCTGCAACCAACCAAGTGATGTTTTTCTAAACTTAGGCTTTTTCTTGGGTGGCGGGCATACTGGTCCTTTCTGAGCCTATGGTTGGTGCCTTTCCTGCTAGCGCCTGAGATTCAGTACTGTCATAACTTCTATGACTAGAATAATTTCCATGCATCAATAGGTGACTTTAATTCCATTTGATTTGAGCAAAATCACCCTTGACCAGGAACAATTACAATTTTCTTCTCTCCTTGTGTCCCACACCATCCTATTCCTACCACCCTCTCAGGTGAGGATCTTATCTCATACTTGGTTGAAAAAAAAAAACAATCAGAAGCCATTCATAGTGAGTTTCTTCCTCTCTTCTTGATATTGTAAAATATCTAAAATCATCTGCCATTCTCTACTTCTTCCAGACAGAGACAGTCTTTCTTCTTGCCAAAAACCAGATCTCTTACTTGTGACCTTGACATCCCATTGCATTCTTTAATCTCTATGTGCTTCCACCTTTTCTGCACATCATTCTGCTCTCTCTTGAATTTTTATTCTACTGACTCCTTCCCTGCTGCCTTCAAAAATGTCTAAGTCACCTATCCTTTAAAAGTCTTCAGTTGACTCCACCATCCCCTTAATCTATCATTTCAGATATCCTGCCTCCCTTTAACAGTCAAACTCCTAGGGAAGAGAAGAAAAGAAACAAAACAAAACAGCAAACAACAGGAGTACACATTTATTGCCTTTTACTTCTTTGCCTCTCACTCATTTCTCAGTTCATTGAAATTTGACTTCTGATCTCATCATTCAACTTAAACTGCTCTTTCCAAGTTTTTAACTACCAAATTTGATGCCATCCTTTCAATCTTTATTGTTCTTGACTGCTTGATAACATTTGACGCTGTTAAAAACCATCTCTTCAAGGAAACTCTCAGGTCTCTGGATTTTCATTTGTTTTTACTCTTTTCTCCTGATTCTTCACTTACTGGTATAATCATTCTTTCTAAAGCACCTTTGATGGAACGTTATCCATGACACACTCCCTATCTATGGGTGTACCCCAGGATGACAAGCCTTCTCCTCTCTCATAACTCTCTTCCTAGGTGATCTTATCAGCTTCCACATGTTCAACATTCATCTCTGTACAAATGATGCACTGATCTACTCCAATATTATTATTTTTTCTCCTTAGCTGCCAACTAAAATTCCCAACTATCTTTTGGATATTTCAAAGTGGATATCCACCAGGCATTTTAAATGCAATATATCCAAAACAAATCACATTAGGTTTTCCCCAAAACTATTTCTGTCTCTACTCTATCTCTATTGAAAACATCACTATCCTTCTAATCCCTTAGGTTGATACCTCGAAGTCATCCTTAACCCTTCCCTCTGGAAACCCATCCAGTTATCAGTACGTCAATTCCACCTCCACTTCTCTTTGATCCATCCCTTTCTCTCAGCTCCCATGGCTCCAACCCTTCTTTGGGATATTGTCAGTTCTTATACAGACTATTGCAATAACTTCATAGCCAGCATTCCTACCTCACGCTTCTCCCCTTTCTTATACATACTTCACACAGTAGCCAAATTGATGTTGCTAAAACACAGTTATAGTCATGTCAATTCTCTTTTCAATAAGCTGCACAAGTTCCCAAATACCTACGGGATAAAATACCAGCTGCTCAGTTGAGCGCTTAAAGCCTTTTTGTATTGAGTTCTAGTCTACCTTTCCAGGCTTATTGCATATTACTCTCCACTTGCACTACATTCTAGCTAAATTGGCCTTCTTTTGGTCCCTGTCCAATTCAATCTTCCACTGGCATGCATTTGAACAGTCTGTTCTCTAGGTTTGTAATATATTCCCTTCTTATCTCTGCCTTTTAGAATCTTTAATCTTCTTCAAAGCTCAGTTTAAGAGCCACTTCTCGTACAAGACCTATTCCAGCCCTCCTAGTTCCTAATGCCCTCCTGCCAGAAATTTCTTTGCATATATTTTGTACTTAGTTATCTCAATTCTTGTTGTTTCTCCTCAAAGTATGGAAGTTCTTTGAGGGCAGGGACTATTTCATTGTCTTCTTTATCCCTAGCACATATCCCAGTGCCTGGCACATGACAGAACACTTAATAAAGGATGGCTGAATGAATGAAAAGTAATCTAAGTTGTTCTTATTAAACATTGTGACCATGTTATTAAAAATGTCTAGATCTAACCTACCGTGTCTAGATACAATTACCCTTGTTTGGTATAAGAATTGAACCATTTTCAAGAACTCAGAATTTTCAGAATGCCTAGATTTGGACTTTCCAGTCACACAGGCCAAGAAATCAGGAAATCCAACAATATGATATCTTCAGGAATGACAACAGAGAACACTAATCTATAGTGCTCACTCAGCACCCTCTTCAATGAAGTTTCATGCTTCAATAGGGATCATGACCCGATATACCAAGTTTGTGCTCTGGAACCCACTTCTAATCTTCCTTACTTTTGTAGTCTCTTCCAGCAAAGGCTACCCCTTCCCTTACCCCCATCATTCTGTTGCATGAAGCAGCAGGATCTTAAATCTTTCCAGTCATTTCTGGAGAAGGGAGATAACTCTGATCAGCCTAGGACAGCTCCTAAGTCAGAGAACCTTAAGCCAGCAGAAACTGCACATAACAACCTCCTCAAAGCTTGCACAGACACTGACTCAGATCAACCAGAGACCTAAAGAATGGGAAGAATGAGGGCAGGGGCTTAGTATATGGGATAAATCCAGCCTGAAAGAAATGGGTCTGCCTTCCAGCTGGGTCCAGTCTTCTCCCACCTTCTCTCTACCCACCCCCACCCTCCTCCCCTACCCCCTGTGCAAAGAAGTTACTTGAGACAGGGTACAAGGCTGATGAAAAATGAATCTTCCAGTGTCGGAGGAGGTTCAGCACCAAAGGCAAACACACCACCAAAGGCACATGAGTCAGAAAATAAGTGACAAAGGATTTGAGGATAAAAGATAAAACTCATCAAAGATCTCTAAAAGAAGAAAATTCAGTTTAAAAACCTAGAGCACCAGCAAATAAACCAAACCGGGAAGTCATTAAAATCAGAAAGGGAGATGGTTACAAAGACACATGAAAAAGACTGCAAAGTGCTTTAAGGAAATGTTGCAAGATAAAAGAAATTGAACCAACACTTATTAAAACACAGAACCCTGGGCATTCCTAAGAGTGTGGGAATATAGTAGGATGTTCCAGAATAGTTAAAGAGACAAGAGAAGAATTTATGAGAGCAGATGGCAGAATTTGTGACCTGAACAGCAGAAATAATTTGCATAATAGAAAAACATAAACCTATATTGGGGAGTCTCTCTATAAAATGTGAAAGAGAAAACTAACATGTAGTGAACTCCTAACTAATAAGGAATACAGATACTCAAATAAAGAACAATCTGGAAGGATGAAAAAAAAGTATTACATAAACACATGAACTCCATACCAGCAAAACACATTTATCTCAAAAATATAATCTGTAGAGACAGTTTAAGGATAACAGACCTTCCTCCCAAAAGAACATGACAAATAAAAAAAACCTGAACACCATTATGTAAAAAAAAAAACTGACAAAAACAAACTTCTTAGAACCTATGAATTCAGAAAACAAAACACCAATAAAAAATTCACAGATTGTCTCCAGAAACAAATACACAAAAAACTATATTGTATACCCTAAGCACCTAGAATTTAATATTTCAAACTGGAGGAGACAATGAAGAAGGCTTCAAAGCAGGAAATAGTTTTGTTTTTTCACTTCAGAGAGAGGGAGCTACCTTCACATCTTCATATAGAAAATTGTGTATAAAATAAAGGGACAGATTAAAAAAAACAACTAGAAAATTAATATATGTGAAACAACATATTGCCCCAATGTTGAACAAATGAGACATGTCTAGAGTAAGTTGAAAAGGTATATCAAGACAATAAAGTCTGTTCCTACACAGAGATTATGTAGCCCCATCCACCCCACTCTGCTCCACGTTGGTTTGTTTCAAATTAACCAACTTTACATATCAGACTCTTACCTTGTATTTAATCCATCACATGCTTTGGTGGATTATACAGAGCTCATCTCACCAGGAAGTTCTTTGCCAGCTAAGGGCACTTTGGTTATTAAATTGTGATCACATGTTCAGAGCCATTAAGTGAATTGCTTTAGTGCATCCTTCTTCAGAATGCCAGGGCACAAATGCAGTTTTTTTCCATAAATTCAGTTAATTTCATGCTCTAACTGAATTTCTGAAACATACTTTTAATTGAATTCTTAAAGGAAAAGGGAAAAGTTAAGTAGCCTTACTGTTGTAATGTGATCACTTAAAAACTGGGCTCCCTCAGAGTACAATCTAATCTAATTAAGCATACATGTCCTTGCCTCTGCTTCATGCTGGGCTGGGCTGGGACCCTTCCATTGTATGCAAAATGGTCAAGGCACAAACTGCAATATTGGCCTTCTTAGAAAAGGTTCTAGCTTCACATCGTTTGTTCAATGGCGGCAGGAGTTGGAGCATAGAGCATTCCTGAGCAGCACCTTCAGCAGACCCTGTTTAGATGCAGTCATTTTCTTTTGCACAATAAAATAACACAGCTAATCGGCCTCCCAGGACAAATATTCACTCTTTAATTTGATGCTTCAGATGGAAGAGGTGCCAAGTTTCAAATAAATTCAAAAACTAAAGTGAAATCTACTATTTTGTTTTTCACGTTTACAAAGTGACAGAAGAGGCAATGGTGATTAATGAAGTCTGAGTTCTTTGTTAGTATCATTGCTAATTCAACGGTCAACTCTATGATCACTGAAAAATGCCTGATATTAGGAAGAATCAGGGAGGAGAGCAAGAAAGAATGCAATCAAAGATATTCTGTGGGCTCAAATTAAATAAATACATTTAAAAATCGAATATTTGTACATCAGGTGATTTAAAAAGAACAACTCCTTTTTACTAACTCGATAAACATATAGCTGACTAAACATAGACATATTAGATGGCTGCCTATGTTCAGTAAATTGAAGTAGTGCTGACAGGGTCCGTATTACCCTAATACAGTTCTAGTCTGTAACTTTTCATTTCTTTGGTTCAAATCTTTATTCCTTATGACAAAGAAAATCTGCCTCTATGTATGTGTACTTGCGCGTGTGTAAGTATGCTTATGTGTGTGTGTGTGTGTGTGTGTGTGTGTCTGTGTGTGTGTGTCTGTGTGCGGGGAAGTGCAACTCATCAAGCCTTATTTGTCATTTTAGTGTGACTATAAATATTAGATTACTTTCCTTTGGTAAGCTTTTTTCTAAGACCAAGGAGAGGGAGAAAGTATAAAATCATTGAGAGATTGAAGTGAATGATGCCCTATATATGAGAGAGTATTACAGAAAGCACAGATAGGGATGAGGAGGGGTTGCTAAAGATAAGCTATGATGCATGGGGAAGAAATTATATAGTGAAGATATGAAAAAAAGAGAAAGTAAGTATACACACACACACACACACAAACATATCTTTAAAAACATACATCAGAGGAAAAGGAGAACAGGATTCATGACGAAAAATTTCCAATTCAGCAGAGAACTCAGGTGAAAGAAATTGTTTCCCCAAGGTCAGGTAGGAAGTGAGTGCTGGATCTGGGAAGAGAACCAAGAACTACCTCTTGGTTCAACTGTTAGGAATTATTTCTTTCTATTTCATTTTATTGGACAGAGAAAGCAGTGGGGCAGAGAAATCTGGAATCTTCAGATAAGGAAAAAATAGAGAATTGCATCAAAAATGCTATAGGTCTCTGAATATGAAAAGTTGGCTCTTATCCTAAAGATGTGCTTATAAGAAGCTGCTGAGTATATAGATGAATATTGAAAAACACTGAAACATACTAAATTTCCATTGTTTATACAGATATTTGGCATCATATAGATATAGTTTCAGTTACTATTCAATATTCTGTTGTTGAACTTGCCAACTAGTGGGTCATGGGTAATGGGGATTTGGACTATTTGATTCTGAATCTGGAATGAGACCAATTGATTGCATTCTATCTAGTGGTTACTCAAAGTCAGTCATTAAAATGAAGTTCAAGAGTGTTGTTAAGACCAGGCCTCCAGAAGTTAGTTAGCTCAACTCTTTAAAGACCCTCTCCTCTATAGTAGAATTTGCGTAACCAATGCTCATCTTCCTCAGCCATTTCTTGACGGACTACATAGAATCATTCCCTTTTCTCCTTTTCCTGGAGCAGAGACTGGGGTGGGGTGGGATAGGCAGGATAGACATTGCCCCAGGGCAAAATCTACACAATCAAAAATATCACTTTTGAAAAATGCCTATGTATCTTTTAATGGAAGAAAATTCTGCTCTCATATGTATGGGTGTTGTGTGTGTGTGTGTGTGTGTGTGTGTGTGTGTGTGTGTTAATTCAAATTGCATATGTCACAGAGAAGGCTTACAATTTATGGTGGACAATAACACATGGAGGGTACAGCTTTGGAATCTTGCACAGGGAGCAAAGATGCTCTTTCTTAGAACTGTCTTTCCCAGTTCCATCATCCTATTTAATGCTTTTACCTGTTTGTCTCTTTTAGCCTGAGCACACGTGAGTGTTCACTTCACAGCTGCATGGAAACATGGGCAAAAGCTACAAATTTATTCTTATGCAAGGGTGGGTGGCAAATGAGAGCTGATTTTTGAATTCTCAGGATAAGCATTGGATATCTGCAAATTCTACAATTTGAGGCATGCTTTATTGCTCTGTTGATTGTCTAGATTTAAGAAAGTGATAGAGAAAATATTAGTACTGTAGATTAAACTTAAAGTCTATCATATACTTTTGGAAAGTTAGTTATTAAACATTCAGCAGCATTACCTAGTTGGAATCCTACGTCGGCAACTTACTACTTGTGTGATTTTGGCCAGTCACTTCAACTCTCAGAGCCTCTGTTACTCATTTGCAAAATGGAGAAGGGGTTGGACTAGACCCCCTTTAAGGTCCCTTCTTTCTCCAAGTCTGTGATCTAGACCCAAGACTACCTTTTGAGATCATGATTTGTGAAATTTTCTGCAGATTTTGACTTGTTTAAAATACCAGCAGTTTCTGGGATATCTCACGTTCCAACTAGGTTTTCTTTTTAATTCCACTTTTTTGAGGGGGGATTTTTCTTGGCTGGTTATTATAAAAATTTTAAAAACTAATACTGAGAGTTCTGGCAGCTAAACTTGTCATCCAACTCATATCCCAAAAGAGGAAACAGTGAAACAGAAGGTGATAGAGCATAATGTTTGTGTATGTAATGCATTGAGTATTTCAGAGGTAGCTGCATATAATTAGGATAAAATGAATGGGTGGCAACTGGGTTTCTTCTGAAGTCTAAGGACGGTCCATGTGCTGCTGGCTGTTCTTCGTAAAATGTTAACCCTAGTATCGGAAAGCTTTTTCATTCATTCAGTGATTTTCTTGCAATATTAATTTGAATTCTGTTGCATCTGGAATGTAGCAGATTAAAAAAAAAAGATGCACAATATGTACTTACCATGGCAACCCTGGCATCACACAACACACATGTGAGACTGGAGCCAAGGAGCATTGCAGGCTCTTAAACAGACATACACAGAAATTCTAGTCATGTGATCTTGCTGTCAGCCTGAAGCATTTTGCTGGGAATGTGTCAGAGTAAACTGATAAAACTCCAGGTTTTTCTGAAATCATTGCTGCCTTAACATACTCTCTCTTTCACTCTCCTTTCCTTCCTTTTGTCGCTTCTTAATTTTTTTGCCCTCTCTTTTTTCTTGATTAAAAAAAGATATAGAAAGCTAAAAAGCTGAGCTTTCTTTGATATCTCTTATATTTTTGATGAATCAACATCTGATGAGCTGGAACGTTGCTTTTTAATGAACACCATTCAAATTCCATAGTAAAATCTTAAATAATGAGTGTTAGGAAATCTTTCCAAAGTTTGACAAAAATCAGAATCACAGAGCTGAAAAGACTTTAGCGGTCAACTAATTCAATACCTTCATGTTATATCAGGCCCAGGGAATAACATGACTTACCTGAGGTCACAAAGTGAGATTTGGAATGAAAATCCAGGCCTCAATTGTCATCAGCTCACTCTTTCTTTTATACTGTGTTCTGTCAAATAATTTGTTTTCATTAGATTAGCTCACAAATTGTATAAGTGGTTGAAATCTGTCTGAAAAAGAGATTTTTACATTCATCTTATGGAAATCATGATTTGCTTAATCATTAATGTATTGATAATAAAATGTGTATTTAAACAATGTAGAAATTATAATGAAAGTAGATTGTGTTATAAAGTAACAATCCATATACTACTAATTAAAAGGTTTAAATTACAAAAAAGGGAAAAAATTACTCATTACTGATGAATAAAGTCTATTTATTGTTATTAAGTACTCACTATGTGCCACGTTTGAGGCCAACTAAACACTAGAAATAAGGACAGACAGTCCCTGCTCTCTGGGAGCTCACCTTCTAACTGAGGGAGACAATGTACAAGAGAATATTCTACTGCATAGCAGGTGCGAAGGATAGCAACAAGGCTGATAGTAAGGTCAAGGGTTGGATCAGTAGACTAGATGACATTGTACAGGAGCAGATAATCAGTGTTAAAGATGGTAATGAATGTCAAGGGGAATGATAAGGCCTGGTGGTCCTCCATCTCACTAGAAGGAAGAGTCATTGACTCCCATCTCAAACTCGTGTAAGCAGTCAAGTATCCCAGATGCATTCTGGTACATCACAGCAGGGTGGAAGGGAAAAAGAGAAAACAAAGTCAAAGGTAGCACCTGGTGGTAGTGAATCTTCTCTCTGCTAAGCCAGCCCTCAGGAGAGCTAACATCATTATTGTTAAAGCCTGAATGTGCTATTGCCCGTTTGGTTTAACCCTATCACTATTTTCTTATATTTCAATGGATCATGCAGGTAGGTATTCTCTCCATCAGCGCAGATTGTATCTTATACATACCTTCTTAACTTTATGATTCTTGTTCTTGTTCCCTATAGATATTCCAAAGAAGATCTCTCACCCCCGCCCCCCACAATTTGCTGAAACCCTTCCTTTAGGCTTCTAAACTGAGACAGGCCACACTTAGTTTTTCTCCATTCTAGTGTATGTAAAAGAATGATTGCAGCTTTTACTCACATTTTCATTAGAAAGATAATGAATACAATGACAAAAGAGACAGAGATCAGAGGGTCAAAGAAAGGTATACAATCTTTTTTTGTTACAATCTATGCCCCATTGGATAGGTTGGTGGGCTCTCCATCTTTCAACCAATGTGTCAAGTGTTTTCCTTATGTTACTAAAAAGAAATTATGGAAAAAATGTGCTGCATAAACAAAAGAAAAACTCTTGGCATGTTGCCAAAGTTCCAGCTTACAGATTGTTGTAATTAATAAATAATCAATTCTTCAATTCTTAACTTTCTTTCTGCCTTTCTGGTTTCATTACAAAAGCATGAAGTGACTCCTAGGTTCCTATGTCTCATAATTAATGAATCCTGTGATTTGTGGTATAGGTTTGAATTTCAGGGAAAGATCATTTTCCATTGCTGTTTCCAGTCAATCAGACTTCCAGCTTTATTTCCCAAGTAATCACATTTAGGTGAAAATGTTTTTATTTAACAGCCATCAAATGATTGCCTGACTATACTTTTTTCCTCCTCCTTTTCTTTATTTTTAAAAAATGAGATTGTTGATTTTTGTGCCCATTTTGGAAATGATCCAGAAAGAAATGCCTTTAGCATGTTCTGGGAACTCATTTGCAAATGCACTTATGTGTTAAGGAGTCCACTTATAATGGAAGCAGAATTGTGGTGCATTTACTGGGAAGACAAAAAGGGAAGGTGAACTATCCTTACCCTGGAAGAAATGATCAGTGTCTATTAACTTCTTACAATGGTCAGTGTGCATCAAAACAACAAACATATCTGCAGCTTTAATTTTTAACCACCTTCAGAATATATGAGACTAAGCAAAACGCAACATAAAGAATGTTGAGGAAGTTTTTAAGGCATCTTACTGAATAGCATTACTAGATTATCCTGTCTATATCTTTCAGTGATTTTTTTGGTGGGGACAATTTATGCTGGACAATAACACATGGAGGGTACAGCTTTGGAATCTTGCACAGGGAGCAAAGATGCTCTTTCTTAGAACTGTCTTTCCCAGTTCCATCATCCTATTTAATGCTTTTACCTGTTTGTCTCTCCCAAATCTGTTGAGATTTCACAGATGTTTTATGCTTGATTCATAAATAAACATATAAAGGAGAGAATTCTCTCTGGACAATGAATAATTGTTGTAATGAAATAATATAAGTAATGAAAAAGCCATGGCCATGTCACTAAAATGGACCCTCAGAAGTTCAGGATTCTATATATAGATAGAAAGAAAGAAAGAAAGAAAGAAAGAAAGAAAGAAAGAAAGAAAGAAAGAAAGAAGGAAAGAAAGTGAGAGAGGGAGGAAGAAAGGAAGGAAGGAAGGACGGAAGACTGGAAATAAAGTAGATACCAATTGATTGGGGAATGGCTAAATAAATTGTGGCACATGAATGCAATGAATTGTTATGCAGTAAGAAACAATTAATACAGTGACTTCAGAGAAGTATGGGAAAACACACGAACTGACACAATGTAAAATAGGTGATTCACAATGACTATAACCATATAAATGGAAAGAAGATCAAGAAAATATTTGAAATTGTATGTTGTGGAAATGTAATGGTCAAATCTGGTGCTAAGGAGAAGATCTGAAAAGATATCGCCTATTTGCCTAGATTGAGAGGATTATTGGTATGGAACACTATATTTAATGATTGACTTATTATATTGGTTTTGCTGAACATTTCTCTTGCCTTTTTTGTTCACTGTTAGAAGGAATAGCTCTTTGAAGAAAGAGGGAGGTACATAGTGGAAAATATAAATGATATGAATATAAAATATGAATTAAATTATTAATTATCATTTTGCTTTTCATTAAGAAAGAAGGTTTATGTAAATTAATGCTGGGAGAACCTTTTCACATTTCACCAAAACTGTGCAAAGTGGAGGACATCTGTACCCTTATACATATTTGGAAAAAGGTAGCACTCACAATGTTAAGCACTGTATTTCATACTATTGCAGCAGATGGAGATAGCTAAGGCTAGGGTCATACAGCTGTTGCCACAACACCTACTTTACTACTCTCACTAAATGACTGCTGGATGATTCTGTAGCCTTTCTGCATTAAACAGTTGCCAAGGAATCAACAATTTTGGGTGAACATCTTCCTACTTGAACTCAGAAAAATCCTCATTCTATTAGGGAATCCAAAAGGGATTGGCAGGACCCCTCCTCCACTCTCTTCCCCTTCATGTTTTCAGGCATATATAGGTTTGATCTTTCAAGGGCAGAGAGGAGAATAGAATATAATAATGCCTTGGATTTACATAACGAGGGAAGCAGTTGCTTTATTTCAGATATCGATATATCAGCTTAACTAGAACTTTGGGGTGAAAGGTGCTGCATAATTACAGCAGGTGGTATTTCCTGATAATGACTTCTCCCTTTGGAATTTTCCATATGAGGGCTGTTTCATTATAGTAAAATAGAGCTGTCACTTTAGGAGAAGATGGAAGTTTATTATAATTTTACCCATCCCAGATGTCGCTTTTCAGAAAATTATCACAACAAAATTGAAAAAAAATGTACTTAGGATAAAATCATATTGATGTGAATTAAAAAAAAAATCTTCCCCGACAACAGGAGAGTTTAAATATAATCAGATTTATCTATTCTAGAAATCAACATTTTCTTTTCTTCTTTAAAGGATGCTGTTATCTTTATAAGCCACAGTGTTCCTAGCTAAGAATGTTGTTTGGTAGTAGTCTGAACACTGTCATGGGTCTATGAAAAGATTATTTTGTCTCATGAGATCAGCATGTCCCAATTCTGACCAAATGTTTCAGATTTAACCAGATTAGATTTTGTCAGTCTCTCTCCTCTACAGATCCTTTCCGTAAGTAAATAAAATCAGGGATCAAACATAAGCAAAGCATAAAGAAATCACCCCATGTATAATTTCCCATGTCTAGTACAACAAGGGATCAGAGAGAAAAAAGAGATGTAGATGAAGGGAAAAGGGAAAATTATACATATCTTGAGCTCCATTATCAATTTAAAACTATGGCCATAGTCACAAACGCAAAACAATCTGTCACCCCCAAAAAAGCAAACAAACAAAAACCAAAAACCTAAACCTTAGTAATCCAGTAAAATATAATTCATTGGCTTGATTTTAAAAAAAAAAAGACAACTGGTAAGGTACGCAACACCCCACTTGAGGTGTATGTATAGCCACATCCTGGGTCACTCTACATTGTTATTTATTTTAGTGAATTGTCAGTATCACAGTGTCATAAAATGATAGTGTGGGAAGGGTCCACAGAAGTCATGTAGTCCATCATAAACTAAATAAATTCTTCTCTACAGCATTCTCAACAAGTGGGCCTTCAGGGTCACTATATATACCTCTAGTGAAGGAAAAAGAACTCACTGTCTCTCAAATCTACTTTGGATTTCCCCCTTTTGTTAGTAACATCTTCCTAATATCAAGAAATTGCCTGTGCAACTTTCACCCTTTGCTATTAATAATAGTTAATAATAATTAACATTTATTTAACTAGTTAGGTTTGCATAATGATATACATGTACATATGTATGTATATATAATTTCATTTGATATGCACGACAATCCTGTAAGTTATTTCAAGTTGAAGTAACTGAGGCTGAGAGAAATTAATTGCCTTGCCCAGGATCATTAGGCTAGCAAGTGGCTAAAGCAAGATTGGAACTCAGATCTTCCTGACTCCCAAGCCCAGCATTTGGTCAATCATGCCCCTTAGCAACTAGGTCTGACCTTCATACAGGAGAGTTCTTCAAATACTTGGAGAAAGCCATCAAGAACATCACAACCCAGAGTCCTCTGCTCTCTATGATGAACACCCTGAGTTCTTCAAACAATTCTTAGATGTGGACTAGTGTCCTCGCTATTCTGAATTTGATCTAGCTTCCTAAAATGTGGACTCCTAGGTTTTGATATAACTTTGGGTCTACTTTGTGTCAAAAGTTTATATGTCATGATAATATATGCTCCTTGAAGAGGAGGACTCTTTGCTTTTTTCTCTGCATCCCTAGTGTTTACCATAGGGACAGCCATGTAGTAAGTGCTAAATGTATAGTCATTGTTTGATTTGTCTCATGATTAATAAATAATTTCTTTCAGGTGCTAGATATGAGAAAGAAGGTCAATATGACTTAGGGGTGTACATTTACAAGAGAGGCAGAACACGTATAATGGATAAAAGGGTTGGTCTTGTGTGTGAAGTGTGAGGAGAGCCTGGGTTCAAGCTATGCTTCAGTCCCACCTGTACTAGCTTGTGAGCATTGAGCAAGTCATTTAATATTTCACAATGCAGACAACTCTCTATGACTACAGGTTAAAATATGAGTTGTTGGTCTGCATTGGTAAGGGGAAAGGTAGCTAGGTCAGTCAGTGGATAGAGTTCTGGGCCTGGAATCAAGAAGACCTGTATTAAAATCCAGCCTCAGACACTTATTAGCCGTGTGACCCAGGGCAAGTCACTTAACCTCTGCTTATCTTAATCCACTGGAGAAGGAAATGGCAAACTACTGCAATAATAGCATAGTCCACTGGGTCACAAAAAGTTGGACAGAACTGAATGACTGAACAACAACAAATTGGTAATATTGTTACCACATCTAGACATCCCCACATGAATTAAGTCACAAATATGGAACCTTCCCTCTGCCAATACTCACACCCACACCACACATACACACATATATACACATTTATAATGTAGCAATAAACACACAAAATATAATTGATAATTATATCATTTCAAATTAGCCATAAATTAAAAGGATGTCAACTAAATTCAAAGCCTCATCTAACCATCCTTGCCCAAGATGAACTTAATTCAACAAATGTTTATAATAATATCTACTAAATTTCTAGAACAGCTTAGGACCAGTTAGCATTTTCATGTGGATCTAAGTAGAATGTAATCTCCTCATGGTCTGGGACAATGCCCTAGACTTCTTTCTCCATAGTACATCACACAAATCTCAGCACACTTTGACTTAATTAAGAAATATTTGTTGATTGTCTCTGACGTATTATTTTGATGAGTTGGACCTTTAACCTTAGAATTCAGGCATATTTCAAATTAAGCTAGCCTGCATTTATAAGGCTTTCATGAATTGTTTGGAGAGTATACTTTTGACAAAATATTCCTTCCAGTGGTTTGTTTAGCTTTGTCAGAAGCAAAAATAATATTCTATGATTCTACACAGTACATTACCTTAGATATGATATCAGAGTGACAGGATCGTCTGGTGTTTAGAGCACTGGACCATGAAGTAGCAGAACTCGTGCAGCCATGGGCTGTGAAACCATAAATAAACACCTGATGCATTTCCAGAGCTGTTTTGCATTGTCCAGCTAAGAATTTCAAGCATTAAATTGTATTGAGCAACATGTTATCCAATTCAGCAAACATAGGACTTAGAGCTAAACAAGTTATTAGAATTATCTAGACCAAGGCCTTCATTTTATCAATTAGGAAACTGAGACCCAAATACATGAAATGACTTGCTCAAAGTCAGACAGGTAGTAAGTAGCAGAGTCACAATGTGGATTCAGATCCCTTGACTTTATACAAATAAGAACCTTTCTGAAGATAGGAACAGGTTTACTGATAGGATAGGCGGGACTGGTTAAGATCCACAGACTCAATAAATCCACCACAGTGAAGTAGTCTCAGAGGCAGGTCAGTTATGTGGTTTGAGATTGACAATTAGTGTGGCATTTGTAGATCTAGAGGACCTCCAAGCATCTTCAGGGGCAAAATGTTGTCCCTCATGTTGGTAATGCTAGAAGTATTTTTGTCCCTACTAGGCTAACGATTGATAGGGGTGTGAGGTGGCCTTAGTACATTAGTCATGCTGTGGACATGGAGCAGTGGAATCTCACATGGTCCAAGTATCAATGGTGGTTGTTTGATCAGGGAGCTCTGCCCCTCCCTTTCACTGATAAATAAACATCATGTTAGGTTGTGCAAGTTACTCAAAAGTACCAACAGTTGACACAGACATAGATTAAAAACAATAACAATGACACGAGATTATAAGCAACAGTAGATGTTAAACTCAGGCTAGAAAGTGAAGGGGAGGGTGTCATTACTTAAGACACCGGAGCAGAGAGAGTAGAAACACATAGGCCACACTATGGAAGAAGAGGAATGGTAGCCACAAAAAATGGGGACTAATGGGGTATGCCCTTCCTAGTAGATAACCTTCTCCTGAAGGCAGTCAACCTACTATTGGGGAAAAAAAATCACTAGTAAAATAGGGAACTACTCTTGACCTTGGAGCAGTCTCTTGTCTTAGCATCAATTCAAAACAAAGTACTTGGAGCAGGAAAACTAAATGGATTTGTTGGCAACATTTCCTAGGTGACAGCTAGATGGCACAAGGGGACAATACTGGGCTTGGAATCAGTAACACTCGAGTTAAAATCTTGCCTCAGGATACTCACTGAATGTGTGACCCAGGGCAAGTCACTTAATATCTTTCTGCCTCAGTTAAATAACCTGTAAAATGAGTATATCTCAAAGTCCTTTAAACCTATGAGTCTATGGTTCTTAAAGGCTGAGTACCCTGGACAAATATCAGGCCACAGTCTGAGAATCTATTCCTTTTTATTTACTATATGAGTTTGTTTCCTGGTCCCAATGAGAAAACTGCCCAACAAATTTAGTCATAGAACAGGCTAGACAATCTTTTTACTCTTTAAGAATCTGAGAATCCTTGGTTTGGGAATTATTTATGGAGTAATTTCTTTCTAGGCAGAAAAAAACTGTTTTGCTGAATTGAATTAAATTGGATTGCTTTCTTTCCCTTGATCCAGAATGGAAGAAATCATGAAATTGAATTGGGCATTATGGGATAATAGACTTTACAAATATTGCCTAACCATTCAAGACGAGTTCTAGTCATAGAGTTAGGACATCAGGATCCTTGTTCAGGCTTCATTACTAACTGGCTATGAGTACTTGGGCAAGCAATTCCACCTCTCTAGGTCTAAGTCCCTTATCTAGAAAATGAAAGGTGTTTTAGACAAGATGATTTA
Source organism: Vombatus ursinus (assembly GCF_900497805.2). NCBI lineage: Eukaryota > Metazoa > Chordata > Mammalia > Diprotodontia > Vombatidae > Vombatus > Vombatus ursinus. The sequence continues at coordinate 1,452,357 of NW_020954588.1, forward strand.
TGTAATTCAGGCTGCCCTGTAGTGTTTTACATACTCCTGGCTTAGGTATGACTTCACACTGGTAGAGATAATAATTACTCACTGTCTCTATTTGAGGGGCAGATTTGAAGAGAAGAAACATTTTACTTTACTCCTTGGAGAGAAAATACAGATGGATTCCAGATGCTCTTTGTGGAAAGACTGGTAAAAAAAGGACTGACTTTAGAAGGCAGACATATTGAATCCCCTTTCTTAATGTTTCTCCTCTCCAGAGGCAACTTTAGCCCTTGCACAAATATTCATCATGTAATCATTCTCTGAACTAATCTAGAAACAATAACATGCAAAGCACTCCTGGACAACCCATGTTATGCTTGTAAGTGTTAAGATCTATGATTATAAGGATATGCAACAAATATGAATTTGAGAATATACATTTGTTATAGATAAGATTTAACCATTTAAAAAATCTCTCTTTTAGAATATTTGTTTCATTCCAAGCCTAATAAGATTATAAGTTCTATGAGGGTAGGAAATATATCATATTCTTTTTTAAATATTCCCTGAAAGGATATTGTGCAGTGTTTTGAAGATAATAAGTAATAAATATTTATTGATTTGAATTCATTTGGCATGGATAGAATCTACTGTCAAATGATCTTTCTGATTATTCTCTTTTCCTTTCACCATGCAGTATCTTCAAATTGTCTTCCTTCTTTACAACTATTTCTGATCAATTCTTTCTTTTCTGCCTTTCTCTCCCTTTTTTTATCTTTTTCTCTTTCCTCTCTTCCACTCCACTCTGCTGTACCAGGGTGAAGGGTTAAGGGTGGGGAGTTGGAATGAATTCCACCTATGAGATCATATCTCTCCGCTTTCTTGGATCATCACAGCATCCGACTTAAACATACAGATAAAGATTCAGCCCTCGTCAGTGGCTTTTCCACCAGTGGCTTTTCAACTCTAGTAAAGGTGTTCTGTTTTTCCCTAAAAAGTTAGGCAATGGATGACTAGGACATGAGTTTGACTCTAATACATATTGCAAAACTATATTCTTTCCCTTTGTGAGCCTTTAAGACATTTCTGAGAGTTAGTTTTCCATGGACATGAGAAGAAACCATATCTGTAGTTGTATGATATCTTATCATATTCTAATTCATTTGATTCATGAAGATTATTGACATTTTACTAGCTGTTTAGGAATATAATTTTGTTTTTTAAAAAAAGATAGTGTACTTCCAAGTCACATTATTTCACATAAATTATATCTGTTTCCTAATTTGGTTAATTGTAAGGGTCTGACCTGGGCCTACAACTAAGTAGCTAAAGGAAATCAAAGTGGAATGAATTTTTGATAGTACATAATGCTTTCAACAATCTTGAATAGTTTACCATCACACGCACACACACACACACACACACACACACACTATCTCCCACTGATTAAAAACTACAGTGAACCATATACTACCATGACTTTTTAAGAGTTAAAAGTATAAATAGCACAAAAAGACATTTTAAAAGACCATGGTAAGGATATGTATGTTACAACATGTTATTAATGGTAATTTGCAAATAAATGACATAAAAATATTATCTGAAGTGGATATGACAACAACAACAAAAAGAAATGGTCCAGGCATTCAGAATGAAAGACAACAGATGGTCAAAAAAAGTCACGTACTGGGGACTGTGAGGCATTAAATAAAGAAGGGAACCATCACTAATGTATTGGCCAGATAACCAATGGAAGATTTATGGGAACACAAGCATCTCCATCGGCAAGAGAGCACAGAGAGGTTAACGTCAGAATCACTGCAAGGAGCATCCTCAATGATGAAATCACAGGAACGTCAAAGTATCAAAGGCCTCACTATTGACACACTGATATACTGTATCTGTATATAAACATACGCATAGAGCACATCTGGCATTTACAGACAGTTCTTGCTTTATGTAAATTCACATTACACCAATTCAACTTAACATGAAGAATTCTGAAAGAAGTTTGAATGAAAATTCTGAATCAGGATCTGATTGAGCTGCTATCTGCAAAGATTACAGAAGAAGAAGAGGAAGCTTAGGAACCCAAGATTGAACCAAAAAGGTTCACAACAAAACAGCTGGCAAAAACATTTCATTATTTGAGTGAATTTTTTTCCTGTATTGAAAAGATGGATCCATTTGATGAAATCAATATTTCCAGATTTTTAAAAGTTCATAGATGAGTAGAGGATGATATTGCTTGCTATCATCAGATACATGAGAAAAAAAAAAGAACCACTGTCCAAACATCTCCCCATAACTTCACTAAAAATGTTGTACAATCATGACTAATGTGAAAATATGTTTAATAGCAATGTATATGTAAAGCCTATATCAGATTGAGCACCATCTTGGGGAGGGAGGGGGAGAAAATTAAAAACTCAAAAACTTATGGAAGTGAATGTTGAGAACTCAAAATAAATTAATAAAACAATTTTAAAACATGTTGTACAATCGCTAGTGATAAAGACTAAGTGCAATGGGGGGGAAGGGGAAACATACTGCACACTTATATTAACTTTACTGTACATTTATATGCATACTTTATCATTCACTATACTTTTTATTTCGTAATTCTATTTATTTCCATGGTAAATTACTTAATATGTCTGCACTTTATTATATTTTATGACTTGTGCAAAGGTATTGTTTCATATACCTTTGTTTTATAGGCTAGATCAAGTGGATGAGCTGGGGCAAATTCACATTACGTAAAAATTGCTTCACGTAGAGCTTTGTGGAATGATCCACTTACATAAAGCAAGAACCGTAGATACTCTTAGTAACAGTAATAATGACTAGAACTTACATAGCATGTTACAAATTTGTAAAGCACTTTGCAAAATATTATCTCATTTTATTCTCACAACAACCCTGGTAGGTAGGTGCTATTATTATTATTTCCATTTGACTAGCGAGGAAATTGAGGGAGACAGAGGTTAGTCATTCACACAGTGTTACCCAATTAGTAAGTATATGAGGTGGTTTTTGAACTCAGGTCTTCTTGACTCCAGGTCCAATTCTCAATAAATTGTACCACCTTTTCCTTAACTCACAGCTATAATCTGTGAATTCTCCCCCTATCACCTACCCCCCCAATTATTAGCATAAAGCTTCATGTGATTTGGGCACAAACTTTATTTATGATTCAATATGAAAGAAAATCTATGTATCATATCATCCAATGGCTTTTTAGTACATAATCAGAAAAACTTTAGTTTTTTTCTCATCATGACCTTGTTGGAATCTTGAGCTGCCAAGCCATAGTACCATTAAGATATCAGAAGGGTCATGGCTACCATGCTGGTCACTTATTGCACGGAAGTCCATAAGTCATAGAATCGTTGTATCTTAAAAATTACAGAATTTCAGTCTTGACACTGGATACCTTGTCTCTGTAATGACCCACCTTTCCCATCCTCATTTCACCCTAAAGATGATACAGGTTATTTAGGGATATAGTTTTCCCAGGTGTCATTCCAGCTTGGCCTCACTGTCTTCCCTCAGCCTCATGCTACACCACGTTCAACTTAGATTCTTATACTTGGCAAAGTTCATGTCCTCTAGAGATGATTCTTTGCTTGTGTGTGTGTGTGTGTGTGTGTGTTTTCTCCCTACATGCAACCAGATCTTCCAGCAACATCAGCTATTAAACTTGACTCCTTTGAAGTATGTCTACTAACTCAAGCTGAACAGCTGTGGTTTAATGCCAGCTAATGGCTGGCAGTTGGCCCCACTCCATTTGGACCTTTGTTCCCCTGGATGGTTTCTGCAGTGATCACCAGCTAGCCTCTTGTTGCCCACTAGTTTTTTATTCAAAAAGGAAACATTGGAACCATTCAGAATCTTTTCCTAAGTACATTTCCTTATAGAAAAAAAATCAAATTGATCCATTATTCATTAATTTATAGGACATTTATTTCTGAACAGTAGAGTGCCTGGTTCTATGGGTGATGCTAAATTAGGAGAAGATGTAGTTCCTGGCCCCAAGCAGCTTACCTTCTACTTAGGCATATAAGACATAGGGCTATGAAACCACCAGGAAGTAATAGCCAGTCAGTACATGGAATATCTCAAAACTGCTGGGAGGATAGAGCGTTGGGGACAACTTTGGATTAGTCATCTATAAAACTTAACTCTCCTGGTTGTCCTAGGGAAAAAACCTTTTTAAAAATGCTAGAGATATGAATTACAGACAATAATAAGTTAGCATCTGTATGTTTCAATGTTTGCAAAGTGCTTTACACACATTCTCATTTAATTTTCACAACAACCCCATGAGTGAGGTGCTATTATTATCCCCATTTAACAGATGAGAGAACTGAGATTCAGTGGGATTTAGTGACTTGGCTATGGCCATACCACTGGTAGTTGTCTGAGGTAGTCAGTCATTCAGTAAACATTTATTAAGTACCTACTATATACCAGGCACTGTGTTAATTGTTGGGGATACAAAAAGATTTAAAAGACATTCACTGCCCTCAAGGAGCTTATGGGGGAGACAACAAATAAATACATATGTACAAACAACCTATATGCAGGATAAATGGGAAGTGACTGGGAAATGGAAAGCGCTAGAATTAAGAGGGGTTGGGAGAGCAATCCTATAGAAGATGGGATTTTAGTTGATACTTGAAGGCAGCCAGGGAAGCAAAGAGGCAGATATGAGGAGGGAGAATACGGGAAAATGCCTGGAGGCAAGAGATGGACTATCTTGTTTAAGGAAGAGCAAGGAAGCCGATGTCACTGGGTTGAAGAGTATATGACGGGAAGTAAGATGCAAGAAGACTGGAGAGTCAGGAAGGGGCTAGCTTATGAAGGGCTTTGAATGATAAACAGAGGATTTTATATTCGATTCTCAAGTTGATAAAGAGAAACCAGTATTGGGAAGGGGGTGACAGAGTTGGACCTATGCTTTAGGAAAATCACTTTGGCAGCCGAATAAAGAGGATACATTGGATTGGGGTGAGATTTGAGAGAGGCAGAGCCACAAGAAGATTGTTATAATAATGTCATGAGGTGACGAGGGCCTGCACCAGAGTGGTGGCAGTGTCAGGGGAGAGAAGGAGGCATATTCAGGAGATGCTGCAAAGGTGAAATTGACAGGCTTTGGGAGTAGATTGGACATAGGGGAGTGGGAGATAGTGAGGGACGGATGATGATATCTAGGGTGTGATCCTGGGGGACTGGGGAGATGGTGTTGTCCTTGACCGAAATAGGGAAGGTAGGAAATAGGGAGAGTTTAGTGGAAAAGATGAATTCAGTTTTAGACATGTTGAGTTTAAGATATTTACTGGACATCCAGTTTGAGATGTCCAAAAGGCAATTGGTTATGAGAGATTGGAAAGTCAGCAGAGAGAGTAGGGCAGGAAAGGTAAGTTTGAGAATCTTCAGCATAGAGAGATCTTAATATCTAATGAGATTGCCAAGTGAAGTAGGAGAGAAGGAGAAGAAAAGAAGGCTCAGAATAAAAACTTGTGTGATGCCAGTGGTTGGAGGGAGGGAGCAGGGTGAGTATCCAACAAAGGAGACTGAGAAGCAGGCCAATAGGTAGGAGGAAAACCATTCAAAAGTAATGTCCCCCAAAGTTAGAGAGAATAGAATATCAAGAAGAGTGACCAACAGTATCAGATGCTACAGAGAGGTTGAGAAAGAGAATTGAGAAAAGGCCATTGAATTTGACAAATAAGATGTCATTGGTAACTTTGGAGGGAGCAGTTTCAGTGGAAGGATGAGGCTGAAAGCTCGATTATGAGCAGTTAAGAAGAAAGTGAGAGGAGAGAAAGTCAAAGCATCTATTTTGGATGGCTTTTTCAAGGAGTTTGGCCACAAGAGGCAGAGGAGATATTAGGACAAAAAGTAATAGTGATGGAAGGATCCATTGAGGGATTTTTGAGGATGAGGGAGACATGGGCATACTTGTAGATAGCAGGGAAGGAGGCAGTAGACAGGAGGAGATTGCAAAGAAATGATAAAGTAGGGACAGCAGGGTGGGGGGCAATCTGTTGGAGGAGCTTGGATGGAATGCCACCACTTGTACAGGGAGAGGGGTTTTGCTTTGACAAGGCCACTTTTCATGTGAGATAGGAGGAAAGGAGGAGATATAGACTGAAGGAATCTGAGTGACAGGAAATATAGAAGAGGGGGAGGAAAAGTAACTAAAGCTGAATGTCCTCAATTATTTTTTTGTAAAGTATGAGGCAAGATTCTTCATTGAAAGGGTAGAAGAAGGGGAAACCATGGTATATTTGAGAAGGGATGAAAAGATTTAGAAAAAAGATTTGCCACTATGGACAGTAGGACAGTGAGTTGATAAGGGAGTGATCGAAGGATTGTCCAGCAGCAGTGAAGGCCCAGTTGAGGTTGTATACCACAAATTAATAATGGACCCAGTCAAAATAATTGTGTGATTTTCTCCACCTTCATATAGTAACACATGTAAAGGAACAAAGACAGCAAAGGGTAGGAGTAAGGCTTGGGAGTGCAATTGGCAATAGGATAAGGCAGAATTGGAAGTCAGTCTTCCTAATTTCATGTCTAGCCTTCTAATCACTTATTGCCATTGTTATTCAGTTGTTTCAGTCATGTCTGACTCTTTGGGACCCCATGTGGGGTTTTCTTAGCAAAGATAAGTGGTTTGGAGTGGTTTGCCACTTCTTTCTCCAGTTAATTTTACAGATGAGGAAACTGAGGCAAACAGGGTTAAGTGACTTGCCCATGGTCACTTACTAATGTTTGAGGCTGGATTCAAACTCAGGTCTTCCTGACTCCAGATCCAGTGCTTTATGTATGGTGCCACCTAGATTAGAAGGGCTTAGAAAGGCTTCTAATCATTACATCATGCTTATAGTATGGCATAGATTACCCACAGGAGTATTGGGGAAAACCAAAGAAAGCAAAATCCAAAGTGAGCCAGTAATTAATGATGCCAATAAGAGCAGACTTCTTAGAGATGATGATACTTGTGCCTGTCCTTGAAGAAAATTACAGAATTGGGATTGGTTAGAGAAAGGAGAAGGACTTCTGAAAAGGCTACCTTCCAAGGTCATGCAGAAGACCAAAACACCAATGATTACATTAATCCCAACTTCACAGATTCATTGCACCTTTGGATAGCGCTTCACAAGTTGATCGCCACCAATTTTTGCTTTCATATTACACATCACTCCCCTCTGTGAACATTACTGCACAGTTAAACTGGTCTTATTGTTGTACCTCATACACGTCACTCTTATCTCCTGCCTCAGTGCTTTTGCATTGGATGTCCTCAACTCCTGGAATCTATACCCTTCTCACCTCCATCTGGTAGCATTTCAGTTTCCCTCAAGTCTCAGTTCAGTTGCCACTTTCTACAAAATGTCTTTCTTGATCCCATCAGCTGCTCGTTCATCTCCTGTTCTATCTTCTTGTATCCATTTAGTATGTGCCCATATACATTGTTTGTGGTTTTTCTCCCCTATTTTGACTGTAAGTTCCTGGATGGCTAGGATTAAATTACTTTTGTTTTTGTGTTTTCCGCTCCTAGCATATTACCTGGAACATAGTAGGTACGCAATAAAATTTTGTTACTTAGTAAATTACCCTTGGTGTGCTAGTAAAGAAAGTGTGGTTAAAAACATGGTTCTTCATTTCTATTTGGAAGAATGTATTGTACAATTCTTTATTTAAGTCATTCTTAACAGTGCTATCCAGAAACCAAAGGCTCTGTCCTTTTCTATTTGTATCTCTATTGCTTAGTACTGTTTTCAGTACACAGTAAGAGACTAATAAATGCTTTCCCCTTCCATTTCCTCCCAGGTAGGGGATGAAAGGTCTGTAAGATCCTCTCTAAGAGGAAAGGCTTCAGTAATGGGGCCAATGATAGAAAAGGACAGCCAGCTGTGCACTAGCCTAGCTAAAATAGTGTCATCACCAAAAGTTTGGTCACCACATCATGAATTCTTTGGGCCACAGTAATGCACCAAGGTATTCTTCTATGGTATAGAAGAGTTGTGATCTCTCTCAAAAAAGGGAATACCTATGGTGATAAGCTCTCAGATCTCTAAAGTATTGAAATATATCATTAGGCAGATGATTCTGAATATTTGTTTTTTGGTGCTTGTATAGGCAGGATGGGTTAAAAATGCTGGAGCTCTGGGACTTTTCTACTTTTGACAATAGCATAGAATTGATGCAATGCAAAAGACAAAGATTTCCTGTCTTCTCTTTCCCTAACATAACTGTGTAGCATTACATCCATCTATCATCTAGTTTATCCATATAGAAATCTGTCTCAAAAAAAAAATTTTGTAGGCATTGGTAATAGGCTAAATTTCCTGTGTGGAAATGGCTTTCTTAAAACATGTTTGGGTTACTCATGAAATCTGGGGATGTTTCAGCTACACTCTGCATGCCAGAAAATTCTGGACCTGTTTGCAACACATCATTTTGCCAAAATCCCACCTCCAGCAGACTGTTGTAGCTCATCAGAATTCTGCTCTTTTCATGCTTGAAGAAATAACCAAAAAAATGGGAAAAATACAAATTGTATTGAAAATATACAATTAATAGAAGATAACTATATTTTTATCTGTACCCACTAGAAAGTCAGTACCAATCAATTAATCATTAAAATGGTTTCTGTGTATTAATATCTAAGCTCTTAGTTTAAATAAATCTGAAATCACATAAAATCCAATGAACAGGAGTCTTAGTAATTGCCTGATCTAGTTGTCATGAAACAATTATGGCATGGTCAAATTCATGTTACCTGAAGACCTGAGTTCAGGTGGGGGATGATTATTTTTCCTGTCAGTCAGTTTGTTGCCATCATGATTTTTATTGTTTCATTTTCTTGGATATCTGTCCATTGATTTTAAGATAATCTGAATTTTGATGTAGATGGCTAAACTGTTCTACCTAGCTCTTGAAAGCTATCCTTAATGATGCCTTTTAAAATGACCCCCCCCAATTCATCAAACATTTATTAATCACTCACCACATGCTGAGCATTGTTCTAAGTCGTAGGTGAGCTAAAAGTTTAAATAAGATAGACCCTCATCCTCACAGAGTTAGTGGCCCGGGCCCCCTGGAAGTCCCTGAGGCCTTTTGAGGGTACAGGAGGTTAAAATTATTTTTATAATAATTCTAAGATATTTTAATTTCTAATGCAATAAATATTGATAGATTCCTTCCACATAAACCAAAGCTCTTTGGAATATCCCCAATAATTTCTTTAAATGATTTTTTTTATTTTTAGGCAATGGGGGGTAAAGTGACTAGTCCAGAGTCACACAACCCCAATCCTTTTTTTTTAAAGAATAAAGGGATCTTGACACCAAACAATTTGAAAACCACTGGTCTGGGTCAATATGGGATATGGAAAACAAACTGTTTACATATGTCCCACATCAGAGACTCTGGTCTAGAAGAAAAAAAAATAAAACCATAGTTTTCAATGTTTGAGTAAGGTCCTTTTATTAGTGAGAGATGTGGAAAAATGCAATCACAGAATCAATTGTTTTAGCTACTTTTAATGATTTCTGATAGAGCTTTATGTATTTTTCTTACTAACAGTTGCCCCCATCCTATGCCCTATAGCATCTAGTGGAATGGGGCAAGCTTTCTACCTATAGGGAGTTCATTTACAGAAATAGTCTGGGTGCAGTGGTACTCAGGAGGCAGGATAGTCCATTAGGAAGAACTCTGGATATAAGATCAGAAAAAAATGACTTCTGAATCTCAGCTTTACTTCTTACCACCTTTGTTACCTTGAGCAAGTTACTTCCCTGTGAACCATATTTTTCATATTTAGAAAATGAGAGGGATTTTCTATTGATGGAAGGGATCTTAGAGGTTGGGTAGACCAACAGGATCATTTGAAAGATGAGAAAACCGGGGCAGCAAGGTGGCGCAGTGGATAGAGCACCGTCCCTGAAGTCAGGAGGACCTGAGTTCAAATCCGGCTGCAGATCAAACACTTGACACTTACTAGCTGTGTGACCCTGGACAAGTCACTTAACCCCAATTGCCTAAAAAAAAAAAAAAGATGAGAAAACCGATGCTCATAGAGCTAACGTGTTTTCCTCAGTGCCAAAGGCCATCCAACGTGGAAGCAGAACTCATGTCTTCTGAAGCTTTCTCACAGCTTTAAGTCTATGATCCTAAGAAGTGAGTTCATGGACCTTATACTCAGGATTTTGCAGAACAAAAGCATTAGTGTTCTTCTAAGATATGAGCAATTTACTGTAAAATTCCATCATACTGATATTGATTTATGCAAAATAGCACATAATCCAAAGCCACTGCAATTCCTTTATATATTAGTTTCCCCAGTCTTCTTCAGTAACAATAAGAGATAATTCACAATCCCCTGGGATTTATTTTAACAATATTTTTTTGGTGCTTCCTATCAATATCAGAAATAATTTACCAATGAAATTTTTCCTTGAAGTTTTACCCAAATTCATATTTAAGAAGTGTGTCTCATAGAGAACCAGAGAACTTTTTCAGGAAGACAACGTAAATATACTGATAAAAATAATTTGAATTATCTTGTTTTAGAATATTACAGAAGTTTCTTTCATTTCTTCCTTTCTCTTTTCTCTTCCTTCCTTTCTTTCTCCTTCCTTCCTTCCTTCCTTCCTTCCTTCCTTCCTTCCTTCCTTCCTTCCTTCCTTCCTTCCTTTTCCCAGAGTTATGATACATTGTTGAATGAATGTTAGACGTGTTAAGTGTGTCTAAATATTGGGAAACATTTAACAAAAAATAATAAAACATAGATAATGTTAATATGTGGGTTTTCCAAGTCAATGTGCAGCCCACAGGAATCCTTATTATGGTTTAGTGGCCCCTGCTTGTATTCGAGTTTGATACCACTGTTGTATTTAACCCTGAGGAAGAAAATTCCTTCTACCAACGCAGATTAACAAACTTTCTGCAACATACAGTTTTAGAAAATCCTTTGAGGTCATAGAGATGTTAAGTGACTTGCTCAGAATCACACAGCCAGTGACTGAACCCACCTATTCCTGGTGCCAATACTTGCTCTCTATCTGTCATAGCACAATGCCCCCACAGAGAACATAGACCTGGAAATAACACTAAGCAGAGTCTAATATTAAGAGTTGAAATGCCATCTATATTGACATAAATTTGATCAAATGCACATGCTAATCACATCACTACCTTAAATTAGGGTGATACAAATGTGCCAGAGTTTTGAGGAAGTAAAGGGATAGTTAAAAAGGAGCAGGGAGGGCTTTCAGAGATCAGGAATGGTAAATCTATCATTTCTAAAGTCACAAAACTAGAAAGGGGAACCTGGAAATTGTCATGGTGCATTAAAATCAGTGCCTAACATATACTACTACACTTAATCAAAGTGTTAACAATTTGTGCTCTAGAGCATTCTAAGAGAGAAGTTGTAATGGAAGGCACTTTCAGTGGGGACTTGAAAAACTGGTCCCAGGAAGTCAGCCAAATAAATACAAATGTAGATGTTCATGAGATTCTTCAATCTGAAGTGTCAGGGTAAAGAGCCAGCTGGGAATGAGGGAGATTTTATTGTGTCTCCATTTTGGCCAGAATTTCTAAGGACATGGTGTCCTGTGGGTGTAAAAAAAAAAAAAAAAGAAAGAAAAAAAAGAGAAACAATCTCCCCAGGCAGGTTTTCCAGGCATGTTGCTACATGAGAGTGGCTCTTACTATCATTAATGACAAAACAAATGTGAAATTCAATGCCTTGATGGTAATAAGTAGAATTGTATATGATTAACCTTTAGAAAGCATTTTTCTTGGAATAAAGATCCCAGGTACCAACTAGAGAATTTAGGGATCCTTACAGGCAAAAGCTTTGTTTTTGAAAACAAAATGAAACAAACCATCTAAAGTTCAGCAATAATTGAGATAGGCAACTAGGTGGCCCAGTGGATGGAACACTGGGCTTGGAATCAAGAAGACTCATTTTCCTAAATTCTAATCTGGCCTCAGACCTTTACTATCTGTGTGACCCTGGGCAAGTCACTTAATCCTGTTTGTCTCAGTTTCCTCATCTGTAAAATGAGCTTGTGAAGGAAATGGCAAATCACTTTTGTATCTTTGCCAAGAAAACCTGAAATGGGCTCATGAAGAGTAATACATGACTGAAATGACTGACGCAACAACAACAATAACTAAGATGGTACAGTAAAAAGAAGACAGCCTTTAAACTCAGAAGATCTGAGTTCTACGCATGTCTCTATTATGGTACTTTCTATCTGTGAGATCTAGGACAACCCACCTAATCTTTCTTCACCAGATTCCTCATCTGTAAAGTACTGAGTTTTACCAGATGACCATTGAGGTTTCCCCCAACTTTTGATCAATGATTCTCTTGCTGGCAATGGGTTCTGATTCTGGTGTTTTAACCTTGAAAGGCAGAAAAAAAATGATGAAATGGAGGAAGTGCTATTTAAAGTAAACATCTGAAATGTAAGCAGATGAACAACTACCTCCCTATGGTAGAAGTGCCTGAATTCATCCCTTCCTTCTTTTTATTACTGAATTAAGTTCAGTTAACTTGAATATGTTGGCCACAAAAACAAAAAACCTTTTAGAATAAAGTTACGGTAAAAGTATGTAATTGAATTATTGATTTCTAGATCTCCTTTAATAAGCATTTTAAAATCCCATTGTGGGATAGCATAAAAGCATACATTTAGCTCTTGGTATCGCTGGTCCTCCTCTGTTCCAAAGAAGCTCTGTTTGAACTATTGTGTAGCCTCCCAGAGTCTCAGAATATTGGAGATGTAGAACTCCAAGCTTTTCTATCATCCAGTTTATTTGGAGCTAGTGAGTAGTGTCCAAGCAACAGTCTTATGTTTCAGACTAAGACTGGATCATTAGGGAAATCAAGATCAGGTCCTAACATTAGGTAGTTAAGTCAAAGGAGGTCTCAGAAATCCTCTGAGTTAAAGTATCCATTAAGGACTCTTGTGACTGAAGTGGACAGATACATTCCAGTTTTATCTGGTCAAAAGAATGACCATCATTTTCCATAGGGGGTTACAAGATCCATAGACAGGACATTCTGTATCTTTCTCCCATGTACTGTGTTGTCCTCTTGATCCATTAACCGGTAAGGACCAGTGAGGAAGAGTGGTATGGTGAAAAATCCACTGTAATTAGAGACAGAAGGCTAGCCTGCCTTTGGGTAAGACAGATAATTGCTAGCATTTATAAAGTGTTTCGAGATCCAAAAATATTTTTATATGTAATTTCCTTTGGTCTTTACAACAAATCTGTGAGATAGGTGCTTTTATCATTATCTCTTTTTGGAGAGATAAGGAAAATAAGATTTTGAGAGGTTAAGGGATTAGTCAAGGGTCACACAGGTAGAGAATAAGTGAGGATACAAACTCAGGTCTTCCTGGCTCCAAATCCAACACTTATTTTCCTGAATTCAAATCTAGCCTCAGACGCTTACTGGCTATGTAACCCTGGGCAAGTCACTTAACCATGTTTGCCTCAGTTTGCTTATCTGTAAAATGAGTTGGTGAAAACAATGACAAACTAATCCAGTATCTTTGCCAAGAAAACCCCAAATAGAGTCATGCAGAGTCAGTCATGACTGAAAAAAGACTGAACAACAACCACAACTATGCAAAGCACTATGGAAGGGACTTTGAGGAATAGAAATAATTTAAAAAATGGTTATTGATTTCTAGGAGAGTATAGTCTAATAAGGGAGTGGGATAAAACATGAACAGAAATATAAGGTGAGCTTTGACCTTGGTCATAGTAGGCAAGAAGAAATTTATTGTTTGTGTAACTTCACCATAAACACAAACTGTTGTCAGAATTCATAATAAGTGCTGAAGGATGAGTTTATGGAGAAATTAGGACTTGAACTAGACCTTGAGGAAAGAGAGAGAGTTGAGTCAGCTCTTGGAGGGGAGAAGGGAATGGATATCTTAGGCCCAGCAGAGATGTGTAGACAGGCTAAATAGGAGGCTTCAAGGTGTATAAATAGGCTGAAAATCTGTCTGGATGAAAGGGTTCAAGGAGGGATATAGCAGAAAGTCAATCATTTTGGAAAGATAGGCTGGGAACTAATTATAGAGGGCTATAAACTTTCATAATGAAGGGAGATAAACAGCAGAATGGGGAGTACATCTTTTCAGACAAATTTATGTGCTGCACCTGTTGTCTGGTGCACAGAAACAATATCTTTTTCTTTTATTTTTCATTCAAAAATGTGAGATTTGAGGGGAAAGATTGGAGGAAGAAAATAAAAAGAAAAAAAATAACTTTAATCCTAATCCAGAATCTCAGAGTTGGGAAGGACCTCATAGACCGTCTAATACATCTTACTTGATTTCACAGAGAAGCTATGAAGACCCATCTTAGGGTATCTTTCTGCCACAATGTTTAAACTGTGTGGTGGTGATTGCGGTATTTTGTAACAGTAAGAGGCAATGTGGAATAAGTAGATTAAGAACCATTCTTGAAGTCAGGAAGACCTGGGTTCAAATTGTGCTTCTGATCCTTAATGTGACCGAGGGGAAGTTACTTGACTTCTCAATGCTTCCTGGGTACCTAAATAGCAAGGTACAGACAGGCTAAAACAATTTATTTATTCTAAAGAAAAATCCTTTGAAAAAAATCTCTCTCTCTCTTTCTTTCTCTCTCTATCCCCGTCTCTCCTTTTCTCTCTCTCCCCCCTCTCTCCCTCCCTCTATCTCTTCCCCCTTTCTTCCCCCTATCTCCCCCTCTCTCCCCCCTCCCTCTCCTTTTCCTTCCTCCCCTCTGTCTGTCTCTGTCTCTATCTGTCTCCCTCTCTCTCTCCCTCCCTCCCTCCCTCCCTCCCTCTCTCTCTCTCTCTCTCTCCCTCTCTCTCTATCATTTAGATTTGGCAAAGGTTCATCACTACCTGTAAAGGTAATTTAGGGGCTGAAAATTATTTCCCTGCCTTTCTTTTTATAATTCAGAATAAATGCATTTGCCAGATCTAGCAGATAATACCTTCTTTACAGAGACCATTATTGAAATTGAAATTTCAAAGTAACAGGTGGACCACTTTCAAGATGATCAGTATTGCTAGTTAATTCTATTTCAGAATGATCAGGAAATATCACACTGGAAAGAAAGCTCATCCCATTTCATTGTTTCCAGGTGTCAAAATTGTGTAGTAGCTAAAGCAATACAAAGCAAAATAGAATTAGATTTTGATATAGTATCCCCTTTCAGTTTCCAAACTGTACTTATATTGTTCTAATGGAAAATTTGGGGAAATAGAGGTGGTGAGAGTTGCTTTGTAGTGCTAACGTTAGGAGATAGGCAACTTAAAGAATAATAGAGTACTCCAAATCAGCTACAGAATAGCAAATTTCAATCATTTGCATGCATCTTCTCCCTATACCCATGGAATAAATCCGTTATTCTGTCACAAAGGTGGATAAAAAACTGACATTCTGATGCATAGAAGACAGTGATGCATGTCTATATTTTAAAATTAATTTTAAATTTCAGAGGCTTCATTGGAACTTTTGCATATTTTCCATCCAATAACTTTTTGCCTAGTTCCAGAGCTGAAAGTCCCCTACCCCCATCCCTTGCTGAAATGATGTATACTGGATATACTGAGCTGGAGTTAGTTTATCTGAAGCTTGAAAGAGTTTAGCTGTGGCAACCTTCTGAGGCACAGCTTTCTCTAAGGCTACCTGTGTCTTTTCTGTAGTCTCTTTAATGGCTTCTTCATCAGGTCTTTGCAGGTCTGGGTTATCGGCATTCACATATTGATACCTACACTATACCTGATTCAAAGCTAGTTTATAAGGAGAATTAGGTTGTTTTGTTTTGTTTTCACTTATTGCTGTAAGAGGCAATGGAGAGAGTGATAGGCATGAACTGAGAAAGTCACTTAACATTTCTGTGCCTCAATTTCCTTACATGTAAAATGGGGAAAAAATGGGACCAAAATATCAGGTGTATCAACTATCAAATGTGATATATTTAATGAGTATGAGATGTAATGAGATACACCTTATTGTATGTAAAATGTTTTGTTAACAATAAAGCACAATGTAAATGTCAGCTGTTATTTATTTGTCTTGATGAAGGGAGGTGTCATACCAAGAAAATCACAGGTCCATGGCATATTGGCATGAGCTTCCTGTTGTTTATCAATCTGGATATGCCAGGTGGTAAGAAAGCCCATCAGCAGAGAAAATAAGTCCTTGAGAAGGGAAAGTAGTGTAAGATTGAAAAAGATGTGGAGAAGGCATATCCCAAGGGGCATTTGGATACATTCTCTAAGAAAGTTTCTGCCCATTGTCATGGGTGACAAGTCTGGATAAGTGGAGCAAGAAGGGAACCCAATGGTTGATAAAGATTTTAGGCTTAGTGTATGAAAGTATAAGGAAATGAGAGAAGTTGGGAAGAATAAAAAATCAAATATCTACTATATTGATAGAGCTATAGAGATGGCAAATGGCCTCACCGTTATTGTTGTCATTTTGGCCCTTTCCTACTTGAATTAGTAAAGCTAACATGAAGTCCTTTTGAATCAAAACAAGAAAAGAAACAACATAAAACCTCTAAGCCCAACCCACCTCTCCAAAATTTATGGACTCTTTTCCTCTTTACCAGAGCCGACTATGGCTCTGCTATTAAAAATTATGATTGAACAGATGACCCCATTATGCTATATGCACCTCTATTGATCCCCAGAGAGTGTTTGCAAATACACAGAGATAAAAGTAATTCATTGTTATGATAATAGAGACATAAAGGTCATGCAGCAGGCAGGTAGGCAGAAGATATTTATTAATGAAATGTGTTTTTCTAAATGAAACACCACAGTTGCTGAGCAGCTGTTTTGACGTCCAAGTGAGCGATTCAGGCAAACAAATGAAAAACAAAAGAAGCAAAGCTCACTTGAGAAGAGATGTTAGTAGATTTGGGAAACACTTATAAGATTCTTTGTACTCAAACCTATTGTGCTTAATTGTTCCTTTCCCTCTTTTCCTCCCTTTTCTTTTATCAAGCAGTATAGATAATTGAACTGGTTTCCAAAGACTCCAGAGAGTAGCAATGCACAGAGCACCAACATGGAAATTCAAGGGTTCATTCAAACAAGCCCTCAGAAATAGAGCCCTCTCTCCTTTTTACTAGTAGGCAATATTGATGATTCCCCTACGTAGGGAAGGTTTTAGAGGTTGGCTTCAGTTATAGATTTTATTATGATTCTGCTAGGAAGTCAATAATTAATGATGGCAGAAATTTATTAAAATGAGTAAAATGAGTAAATAAAATCATACAATTTAAAAGAATGATACTGCATTCTTCTGAAAAGAGAAATTAGTAGAGAATGGAAATTCCTTCATGCATGAATCATCAGTGCTACTCTTCTGCTGAGAGATATTCAGTGTCTCCCTATTCTCTTGAATTCAAACCCTTTGGTAATTTGTTACCATCTTACCTTTTCAGGTTTATCTTATACTTCCTCCCTTCATTCAGTCTAAACCAGACAAATTGAACTAATCTCTGTCCCTCAGACATGCCCAGAATTCTCTTGATGCTGTGTTTACTCCCGTTACAACTTCTCTTGGAATGTCACCCCTCTGCCTCTTCTTCTGAAGTACTATCCGTCCTTGAAACTCCAATCCCTCTCCTGCAAGCCATCCGTGGTTCCTTTTGTTAGTGATGACCCTGTCCCTTGGACTCATAAAGTGTTGTTTTGCAAATCTCTAATGAACTTATCATACAATACTGTTTGTTTAGTCATCTGCATTAATGTCTTATCTTGTTTTGTTGTTGTTGTTCATTCATTTCAGTCATGTCCAATTCTTTGTGATCCCATTTGGCATCTTCTTGGCAAAGATATTGGAGTGCTTTGCTATTTCCTTCTCCAGATCATTTTACAGATGAGGAAGCTGAGACAAATAGAGTTAAGTGACTTGCCTGGGGTTATACAACTGGTAAATATCTGAAGCCAGATTTGAACTCATGAAGATGAATCTTCCTGTTTCCCGGTCCAGCACTCTATCCACTGTACTACCTAGCTGCCCATCTTACCTCATACCAGACTTTTAATGTTCAAGAACACAGAGAATCTAACTTATCTAAAATCCATATCTTCTGTAGTGCCTAGCATAGTTTGCATTGCTTTGCTCAGAGTTGATATTGAATAAATACGTATGAGTGTGTTTTTATATATTTACGTATATATATATATATACACACACATATGTAGGTATATATATGTATGCATAGAATACATGTATACATATACATACATATATATGTATATCTTTCAGTGTAAGTTTACTATCTCTTTCAATGACTACATTTTGTCTCATTTCCTTCCTTGCTTTTCCCCACTCTCACATACTCTTTAATTTTTTTATTTAAAGTTTTGACTTCCAAATTCTATCCCCTCCCTGAGATGGTAAGTAGTCAGATGTAGGTTATATGTGTATAATTATGTAAAACTTTTCCATATTAGTCATTTTGTACAAGAAGACTTGAATAAAAGAAAAAAATGAAAGAAAGGAAAAAATAGCATGCTTCAGTCTGTTCTCATATACCCTTTTGAGAAAATAAAATAAAATAAGGTCAATTGACTTTAAGAGAGGATAGAACATATCTTCAGGCTAACAGCAACTGTCATTTACTTGTCAGGTCAGGTAAATAAGTATTTAATAAGTTCCTACTTATTGCAGACACTGTGCTAAGTGCTGAGGATACAGTTCCTACTCTCTACATATGGAAGCATTAAGGATTTCTCATCATTGATCACCTCTCAAAACTAAACAAGAATGGTTTTACTAATTGCCTACATCTTATGGGGAAATTCCCTCTTTGTTCCTGGGTTTTGGTGAAGTATAAATGAAGACACCTATTTTCCCTCCATTTGGCCCCACTCAGTGATGAGTTTCCCTTTCATTAAGTGCTTTAACATATTTGCAATGTGGTTGGATATCCTCTAATGGCTCATTGTGGAAATAGTAGCTATAAAGGATTTTGTTTTCATCTTTGTTTTGTTTTACATTTTTATGGTTATTTGTGTGTTTGGGGAACGAGAGCACTTGAAAAGAACCACAGCTTCATTAGAACCTCAATGAACCATGAGGAAATCCTTTTCATTATGAGCAAAGAGTTTGAAACAAACAAATTTATTTTGATAGAGCAGGACCTACAATTGCACAAATCAATGTCTGAAATTTGGAACTCATATCCCTTAGCCATGATTTAGCCAGTAGGCTCAGGAGATCAAGTGCTGGGCTTTGATTCAGGAAGATCTCAGTTCAAATCTTACCTCCAATGCTTGGTGGGCAAGTTTCTTAACTTCGGGCTGCCTCAGTTTTGTCATCTGGAAAATGAGGATAAAAATAGCACCTATTCCCCCATGGGTTTTAGTGAGGATAAAGTGAGATAATATTTGTAAAGTACTTTGCAAATCTTAAAGTCTTATATAAATATTGATAATTATGCTGATGATGATACTGATGCTGCTGCTGATGTCAGGGTTTCCCCCCCCCCCGCCCGTATTGTCAATTTGGTTGTGAGAATGTCTTCACAAAGAGATATAGACTTCTCAGTGGAAGTGGCCATATAGGCTAAAGGCTTATTAAATAAGTTGGGTGGATGTTTGATGAATGATTTCTTGCACAAATAAAACCTTGTAAATGGGACAGAAGACATATGTGATGTAAGATTTAATCTTGTCTCATTTAAACTAAATGACACCTTGATATCTGTTCTCTTCCAGTGTGTTCCTGTTATGTTTCAGGTGTAGAAAATTTGACATTACGGGGGAAAAAAAGATAATTTCACTTTTAGACTTTTCTCCATTTAATTGTAAGTTTATGATTGTTAGGTAAGAAAGTGATCTTTTATGTTAACAGTCAATCATAGAGTTAATCTATGAATTCTATGAGAGTTCTTTCATGTGGGTATGAGGTGCAGTCTAATTTCTACTTTCCATACTCTGTGGTTAGATGAAGACAGTAGAGGTTAGAGAGAGGAGTTTATGGAAACAAATGCTCTACAATGCATTGAATGGTCACTTAATTCAAATGGAGTCACATCCAGGAAGTACAACCCTAATAGGTATCCATCTTTCTTTGGCACACCTGCCAATCCAAATCCATGAATATTTGTTTGGAGGGCATTTTACATGTTGGTCTGTTGAGATTTTAAATGCTTTGAAATATAAAATATTCAACTTTGAAGTTTTCAACACTGGAAAACTTTCAAGTCTAATGTGTCTAAGCTGGGAAGGGCTGATCTGTGTTCCTCCAGTCAGACTCCTTTTCCCAAAAAAAGTTAAATTGCACCTTTGGCTTCCATTTCTTCACATCATCATATCCATCCACCTCAGAATAGTCTCTCTCAAGTCTCTCCAGGTGTCTTACAAACTGTTTCATCTGTCTGTGAGCACTTTGGGCTCCATTTGAATACTGAAGACACCCCTCTTCTCCTCAATCTTTTCTTTGATGACACTCATAGCCTATTTGAGGACGGACAAACCTATTCTCTCTAGGTTGTAGTAGTCATCACATATTGAGGCAGTGCTATCAGGTTAATATTGATGGACATATTTTCTGTGGAACAATTCAAGCCTACTCTCAGAGCTTCTTTCAAGCATCAATACCTCACAACCACAATAAGCCACTTCAATATCAGCTTGGATTTTGACAGCTTATGGTGTCAAGCGCCTATTTATATTATCCATCAGCCTTTCATCTTCATTCAAATCCAGTCCATGCAGGATTGAAGGGTCTGAGACTGCGTGTTTAAATGTATCATAGGCATCACATCCTGGGCTTTTGTACTTGCCATCAAAGACCCAGGCAGTTCTCTGGAACAGGCTTTCCAGCTGCTCATTCTTATTGTATTCTAACAGCTCAACAAGATGACAAAGGATGCTATAAACAGTTTTGGATTTGGTGAATTGGTCTTCACATTTGATTGCTTCTTCTGGAGACACTCTTATTTTTGACAAATCAATAAATCCTTTTTTTTGTCCACTCTAATGCCTATCACACATTCATTTCTGCCAATTCAGATGATTTTGTTAATGGAGTGAATATGTCTTCTAGACAGCTCACCAAGAAGAATCATGTTCTCAATATTGTTGTATTCTAATAGACTGGCATAAGCTCCCATTTCATCATGGACCATACATTCACCATAATCACATCTTCCATTTCAGGAAATTTGCATTGGCAGAATCTAGAACTTGGTCCTGTCATTCTTAAGTACGTATATACCGGTTCCCCACACTGCTCTCTACCCTGTAGGAGATGCCTAGAACTCTGGCTGCACCAGACCTAACCATAGCTGCCACTTCTTCTCCTCAGAGTGTGTTAGGAGTCATAGTATTTTGATAATATTCAAGCAATGAGTTGGGGCAGTAAGTGGTGAAATGGATAGAGCCCTGGGCATGGAATCAGGAAGATGCATCTTTACTAGCTCAAATCCAGACTCAAACTCTTGCTAGCCCTGTGACCCTGGCCAAGTCACTTAACTCTGCCTCAGTTTCCTCATCTATACAATGAGCTCAAAAATGAAGTGGCAAATCACTCTAGTATCTTTACCAAGAAAACCCCAAAATGGGGCCATATATATACAGTCAGACATGACTGAAAAATTACCGAATAACACCAATGAGTCGATAAGAGTAGATATTGTGATGATGGAAAGGAAGGTGTAGAAATACCAGTGGATAATATTAGAAAATGAGGAGTCAGAGGCAGCTAGGTGGTGCAGTGGATAGAGCACTGGCCCTGAAGGTCCCTGAGGACCCGAGTTGAAATCCGGCCTCAGACCAAACACTTGACACTTACTAGCTATGTGACCCTGGGCAAGTCACTTATTCCCAATTGCCTTAAAAAATGAGAATTCTATTTATAGTTATGCCAATAGATTGTTATATTATCATTAAAAATTTACGTGAACTCTTTGGCCATAGCTCCTTAATCTTTAAATAAAAAGGTTAAAGTAGATGAACTCTCAGGAACCAACTTGGACTAACATTCTATTTCATACCCTATTTTACATTCCAGGCTTGCCTTTCTAGATAGTTGTTACTCCAGTGCTCAAGAAACTACTTCTCTCCCTGTTGCCTTTTAGATAAAATACAAGTTCTTCAACTTGTTATTTAAAATCTTTTCACAGTCTGCCTATAGCCTATTATTACTGACATATTTCACATGGTTCATTTTTATGCATTCTATTTTCTAGCCTCATGAACAGAGTGACTACTCCTTGAACCTGGAATTCCATCCCTTGATTTTTTCAAGTTATCCCCCTAGTGCCTGTAATGTCTCTCCCCTTCCTCTCTGCTTCTTAGAATACTTAATTTCCTTCAAGGTTTAACCAACATGAGACCTCCTACAAAAAGTCTTTGTTGGTTTCCTGGGATATCAGTATTTTCTTTGTCCTCAAATTCCATTGTAGTCATGTATCTGTTTAAATGTTATGTCCTGCCAACCCCTCAGCCCCAAGAGAATGTAGGCTCTTTAAGTTTGGGGACTGTTGTTGGTTTTGTTTTTGTTTTCCCAGGATATAACATTGTGCCTTATATCTACTAGCTGGTTAATAAGTGTTTGATGAATTGAATTCTCAATGCAAATGGAAGTCAGTTAGTGAAAAGTTTTTTTTTTTTTTTGCCCCTTACACCTAGCTCCTTCCTCTTTGACCTAGTTGAAGATCGAAGTAAAATCCTTGTGGGTCACATAAAAAAGTCTGGATTTAAATAAAGGGAAATTTCTCTCAAGAGAGCTCTTCTTTAAGGCATACCATTTGCCAAATGTCATTACTGGGCAATTTCTTTTGGGATCAAAGGCAAAGCTGTATGATATTATAGAATAGGAACATAATGGGAATTTTTTTTCACCCAGTTTTTTTCACCCAGTTTTTTTCACCCAGGCAAAAACAGTTGAGCAAAAGATGGGAGTAGGTGGGTGAATGGCTTATAGGATAGTGTCCAGTTGCAGTTGTGACTATGGACTCTGGCCCTTTCCCTTGTGGAGGTTTTGAGAAGAAGGAGGGACTCAAAGGAAGATACTTGGTAGAATTGTGAATTGGTACAGCCATTCTGGAAAGTAATTTGGAATTATGACCCCAAAGTTATTAAACTGTGCATTGCCTTTGACTCAGTAATACCATTACTAGGCCTATAGCCCCACAAACATCAAAAAAGAGGTAAAGGACCCATATTTATTAAAAAAAATTATAGAAGCTCTTTTTTTGTGTGTGGTGGTTAAGAACTGGAAACTAAGAGGATGCCCATAAATTAAGGAATGGGGAAGAATCATTGTATATGAATGAAGTGGAATACTATTGTTCTGTAAGACATGATGAAAGAGATGACTTCAAAGAAACCTGATATGACTCATGTGAACTGATGCAAAATGAAATGAGCAGACCAGGACAATAACCTTTATAATAATAACATTGTTTCCATCATGTTTCATTATGCTGTCGATAAGAGAATGTGCTCATTTATAGGACAAGTACTTAAAAGTTTGACACTCAAGTTTACTCTGGCAACAGAGGACTTGAATACAGATCCCAGCTCTGCTACAGTATACTACTACTATCAATAGGTATCACTTTTATATACGGCTTTAAGTTTGGCTTTTTTTTTGGATTAATTTATTTTGATTTAACAACAATCACTTCCATATGCTTTTGAGTTTAAAATTTTTCTCCCTCTTCCTCCCCATCATCCTCCCCAAGATCACATGCAATCTAATATAGGCTATACATATACATTCCTATTAAACATATTTTCACATTACTGATGTTGTAAGTAAGAATTAGAACCAATAGGAGGAACCACCAGAAAGACGGAACAAAACTCAACAGAAGAGAAAAACAGCAAATAGTATGCTTCGATCTGTATTCAAACTCCATAGTTCTTTCTTTGGATGTGGATAGCATTTTCCATCATGAGGCCTTTGGAGATGTGTTAGATCCTTGTATTGCTTAGAAGGGTTAAGTTTATCAATATTAGTCATCCCACGATGTGGCTGTTACTGTGTACAATGTTCTCCTGGTTCTGCTCACTTCACTCAGCATCAGACCATACAAGTCTTTCTAGGTTTTTCTGAAATCAGCGTGTTCATCATTTCTTATAGCACAATAGTATTCCATCACATTCATATACCACAACTTGCTCAGTCATTCTCAATTGATGGGCATCCTCCCAATTTCCAATTCTTCACCACCACAAAAAGAGCTGCTATAAATATTTGTGTACATGTGGGTCCTTTTCCCATTTGTATGATTTCTCTAGGATGTATCCCTAGAAGTGCTATTGCTGGGTCAAAGGGTACGCACATTTTTATAGCACTTTGGGCATAGTTCCAAATTGCTCTCCAAAATGGTTGGATAATTTCACAACTCCACTAACAATGCATTAGTGTTCCAATTTTCCCACATTTTCTCCAACATTTATCATTTTCTTGTTTTGTCATGTTGGCCAATCTGATAGGTGTGATGTGGTACCTCAGAGTTGTTTTGATTTTGCATTTCTCTAATCAATAATGATTTAGAGCATTTTTCATATGACTATAGATGACTTTAATTTCTTCATCTGAGAACTGTCTGTTCATATCCTTTGGCCATTTATCAATTGGGAAATGACTTGTATTCTTATAAATTTGACTTAATTCTCTATATATTTTAGAAATGAGGACCTTATCAGAGAGATTGGTTGTAAAAATTCTTTCCCAATTTTCTACTTTCCTTCTAATCTTGGTTGCATTGGCTTTGCTTGTGCAAAAACTTTTCAATTTAACGTAATCAAAGGTATCCATTTTGCTTTTTGTAATGTTCTCTAGCTCCTGTTTGGTCATGAATTCCTCTGTTCTCCATAAATCTGACAGGTACACTATTCCTTGCTCTCCCAGTTTGCTTACAGTATCAGCCTTTATGTCTAAATCATGAACCCATTTTGACTTTATTTTGGTGTATGGTGTGAGATTTTGATCTATGCCTAGTTTCTGCCATACTCTTTTCCAGTTTTCCCAGCAGTTTTTGTCAAAGAGTGGATTCTTATCCCAGAAGCTGGGGTCTTTGGGTTTATCAAATAATAGATTACTATAGTCATTGACTACTGTGTCTTGCATACCTAACCTATTCCACTGATCCACCACTCTATTTCTTAGCTAGTACCAAGCAGTTTTGATGATTACTGCTTTATAATACAATTTAAGATCTGGAATGGCTAGGCCACCTTCCCCTTGGCTTTAAGTTTTGAGTCGCACTTTACACAGGTTATCTCATTTGAGTCTCTCAACAACGTAGGTGCCATTATCCCTATTTTACAGATGAGAAAACTGAGGCTCAGAGTTGTTAAGTGTCTTACCTTTTGTCATACAGCTTACAAGTATAGGAGGGAGGATTAGAATTTAATTCTTCAATTAAAGCCATCTATAGTCATATGAAAAAAATGTTCTAAATCAGTATTGATTAGAGAAATGCAAATCAAAACAACTCTGAGGTACCACCTATCAGATTGGCCAACATGACAAAACAGGAAAATGATAAATGTTGGAGAAGATGTGGGAAAATTGGAACACTAATGCATTATTGGTGGAGTTGTGAAATGATCCAACCATTTTGGAGAGCAATTTGGAACTATGCCCAAAGGGCTATAAAAATGTGCATATCCTTTGACCCAGCAATAGTACTTCTAGGGATATATCCCAGAGAGATCATACAAGTGGGAAAAGGACCCACATGTACAAAAATATTTATAGCAGCTCTTTTTGTGGTGGCAAAGAATTGGAAAATGGAAGGATGCTCATCAATTGGGGAATGGCTGAACAAGTTGTAGTATATGAATGTAATGGAATGCTATTGTGCTATAAGAAATGATGAACAGGCTGACTTCAGAAAAACCTAGAAAGACTTGAATGGTCTGATGCTGAGTGAAGTGAGCAGAACCAGGAGAACATCGTACACAGTAACAGCCACATCGTGCGATGACTAATATTGATAGACTTAACTTTCTAAGCAATACTGGATGTAAGACATCTCCAAGGGCCTCAGGATGGAAAATGCTATCCACATCCAAAGAAAGAACTATGGAGTTTGAATGCAGATTGAAGTATACTATTTGCTATTTTTTTCCTCTGTTGTGTTTTATTTCTTCTTTCTAGTGGTTCTAATTCTTACTTACAATATCACTAACTTGAAAATATGTGTAATATTTTAATATCAGATCGTGCACCATCTTGGGGAGGATGGTGGGAGGGAGGTGGAGAAAAATTTAAAACTCAAAAGCTTATGGAAGTGATGGTTAATACTTCAAAATAAATTAATTAATAAAAAAAAAAGAATTTAATTCTTCCTGACTCTAATTCCAGCACTTTAGCCACAATGCCACATTACTTTCTTTCTCTGACATTACCTATCTAGACCTTAGTTTCCTTGTCTACTAATGGAGAGGCCACAAAATATAGTTCATATGGAGTTGGACTTGGAGTCCAGATGACCCAAGTTGGCATTCTGCCCTGGAGACTTACTGGCTATATCACATCAGTCAAGTCTTTTAAATTGTGTGGTCCTCAGTCACCTCATTTCTAAAATGATGGGCTTAGACTCAGTTATTCAAGTTTATTGTCTTCTGACCTTTAAGATTATTTTTAGCTCGAGAGTTATGATTCCACAATCCAACATTGCTTTAAAGACTAAGCTATCTGGGTTCTTCACCCAGGTTTGAATCTTTCTGCCTTTGCCACTAAGTAATTGTGACCTTGGGCAAATCCTATATAGGCCTCACCTCCCTTTTCCATAAGATAAAGGGGATTGGACTGGATGGTCTCTAAGTTCCTTTACACCGCTAAAATTCCTTTACTTTTGAGAACCTTTAGTTGGTGTTCCCAGGATAAATTAACCTTGTCATCACTGTACCTACAGTTGAGGATATCATTTTAGTATTAATGATTTCTCCTCCTA
Organism: Vombatus ursinus; assembly: GCF_900497805.2. NCBI lineage: Eukaryota > Metazoa > Chordata > Mammalia > Diprotodontia > Vombatidae > Vombatus > Vombatus ursinus. Next base: position 1,479,318 of record NW_020954588.1, read on the forward strand.
TGTGATGTAAATTCTTCCAACGAGCAAGAGTTTGTTCTGGCATTGATGATATCTCTTTAACAAAGTGTGAAATCCTCTTGGTAATGTAAAGTTTCTGATAAGGTATATATTCTGTTGTAGTCAAATCTGTGCCTTATTTATACCACATTGAAGATGATTGCTTAATTCTTGTTGTTTGTCCTTCATTCTTGATGAGGACTAAGTGGAGACATGGAGACACAGAGAGGTAGATGAGTGCTAGGAGGATGAACAAGGAGAAGCCAGACAGACACACTTAGATTCCATACTCTGTAGGGAATTCTGGGTGGTCATGTTATCTAATCCAGGGGACTTCTTGTATCTGGAGACCAAGTACCCCAGGGAATCATCAGCAGATGAAAAGGTCTAAATGCAGGGGATCCTGGCACAAATGTGACCAGAATCTAGGCACAAAAAGTGACAGAATGATGATGGGGAGGAACCAGCCTCAGCAATAGCCTTCACTGGTAATATAAATGATATAATGAATAGGCCTCTTTAAGAAGTGAGTCAAGGGATGGCCCTTTTAATAAAAAAAAAAAACAAAAAAAAAAAACTGGGAGGGGAAGCCTCTCAAGGTTGCTGGGCAAAAGAGAAACAGTTACTATTTATATTAACTCTGAGCCTGGAGGGCCCAAAAAATAACCATTAAGTGATGCTTGGGCAGGGACCTATTATTGTTGTCTGCTCCATGAGATTCAGAGTGAATTGGTTTTAAGGCTTGGTCAAATTAAATAGCTTTCTACCATCTAAATTTGGCTTCCTTTGGGCTGAACATCCTCAGGGGAGGAGAGGAGAAGGGAGGAGAGGGGAGGGGAGGAGAGGAGAGGAGAGGCCATCTCCAGTCATACTGTTAGATATCTGGCCACTGGACCCAGATGGTTCTGGAGGAGAAAGTGAGGCTGGTGACTTTAAGTCATGTCATCATCTCCCTGATGTCATGGCTCTCTTCAAGAATCAAAGACAAACTACAACCAAAGGTGATATAGACTGTACAGATCCAGGAAAGTGGTGATGAATTCTTTACAGATTGGATAATATCTCAAGTGATATGGTGTGTGTATGTGTGTGTGTGTGTGTGTGTATGTGTGTGTGTGTGTGTGTGTGTGTGTGTGAGAGGGAACTGTGAGTCCAGGGTGGTATGACATCTCTATAGCACTCATATAACCTTAGGAGTTGGGGATCAAGACATCTGATGATAGAGTCTTTGACTTCCTAGCAATCCAAAGTTCTTTTCCTTTTGTGAGAGACCTTTTGATCTAGGTTACTACTGTAAGTCTGGAAGACATTATAAGCCTCTAAGGAAATGGCTTTAGCAAAGAGAAAAGTAGAATATCTTAAGTGTTTCTGCCATTCAGATGTAAGTCCTTGTTGTTCTACTCTGTATTCAATGACTTGTTTTCCTGAGTGCGTGCATAGGCACTGAAAACCTTTTTATTCTTGTTGTGAAGATCTTGGGTGGAGGTACGAATCAAAAAGAATATTATCTGAGACTTTCCTAATATTGAATCTTGTTCATGTAAATCCCAAGCCTCAGTGCTGGGTCAATGATTATATTTATTTTTTCATGTGTTACTTTTAGCTTGGTTATTGTTATTACTATTACTTATGTCAATACAATTTTTTATTGACTTCTGAATATATCATTATAGAGTCAGAGACAGTAAGGAAAATTAAAATATTGAAATTCACAGAACAAAAGAGCAACTGAAACTATTATTGAAATAGTAATATTTGTTCCTTGTTTGTAAATAAAAATATAATCTTGGCTTGGATTTGTCTTTTCATAAACATTTTAGAAGTTATGAAAGCTGTGGTAAGAAAAATAAAAATCGAGGCAATTATAAGATCAAAGAGGTTTTTCTGCATTGGAAGAAGTGCCCAAATCCAACCTGGTGGAAGTAGGACAAGTCAGCTACATTACTCAATAAACGTTTATTGAGCATCTACCTTAAGGCACTAAGAGCCATGCAAAGTGTTGGGGATACAAAAAAAGGCAAAAGACAGTCCCTGAGTTCATAACACAAAGGACCAGGTGGCTTTTGTCCTTTTGCTATGTCATAATCATTCAATACAAAAATTGTCTCCTTTATGATGTCTGACGTCTGTCTTTAATAGAATAATGAATTCTAACAGTCTTGCCAGTTTCTGCAGCAAGCATAACTAGCTGGGGGATGTATCAGTTTAGGGAGGCTGCCTCTCCTTGCACTCCATGACCTAGAGGCCAAACAAAGTCTTAACCAGTGATCTGCCAGGGAGGAGTATCCAATTGCTTTTGGATCAACTGAGAGTCCTACCCAACCTCCCTTACACACTCTCTTATCTGTGTCTTCTTATTTGGTGCTCTGATTGTTCAGTGCTGCTTGCAGAAACACTAGCCCTTTAGGGACACCATGGGCAGGTAGAGCCAAATTGTCAAGGAAATGGTTGCTGTCAACATTGTAAGCATGGACCAGGATAGATGAGTCTGTGGCCATGGTGGGCCTCAAAAAGCCACTGAGTGAATATAAAAGATAACGATCCCTTTGTGAGTACTCAGTATGGAATCTTTACAACATGCTTCCTTTGATACCATATGGTGGATATTTGCTCTCCTTTTTCAATCACAGTTTGCTTATCAATTGGAGAAAGGCAGGTGGGGGTGGGGGAAGGGAGGCCAAGGACCATTAAATACTCCATACTTTTATCACCTTACAGCTATAGGAGATGGCTGAAAATCCAGTGATCAAAGTGAAAAATCAAGTGAACAAAGCAAAATAATACAAAGCACACAAAGAAGAAGTTTCCTATGAATTTATTTCTTAAAACTCCTAGACTTCAAGGAAGGCTTGTTAGGGGCCAGCCCTATAACTTTGCAGGTGAAGATTCCTGATAAGGATGATTATAGACCTTTAATATGTTTTCAAGTTCAGTACCACTATAAACTAGGGGAAAAAAACTATTTATGTTCCTTTGTTGTATTATTTGAGTCAAAATATGTCTCTTCCTTTGCCACAGATTACAGTGTAATCAAAATCAGGTGCTCCAACATCAACATCAATTAGTTAGAAACATAGATTTCAAAAACACTTGATCCTAATTAGAGAAAGGGATTTTTTTCAAATATTGTTTTGTTGAATGTAAAGCACACAGAAACATAGCATCTAATTAAACATAGTATATATGTGTACATATGTCAGGGTTTGGTTATGAATACTTCCAATCTCTGAAGGTTTAGATTAGATAAACCACAGATGTTTGGAAACTTTAGCCAAAGTGGAGCAAGATTCATTTTCCCACTTTCTTTCTCTGTATATCTTCCTTCTCTCACAAAAGCACTACTCTCCCAAAAGAGCAAGAAGGGGTAAAGGAGAAAGTTCTAAGACATAAGTTCAGGGGCCATTCCCTTCACTAATAGGAGGAAGGGAATGCCTTCTTCCATATGCCCGACATCATCCAGTTCAGAGCTGTTGACCAGTTATTTTTGTACCTGAAGCAAAACTAAAAACTACATGCAAAGAAATGGACATTAAGCCTTTGGTTAAAGGAGGAGGTGTAGGATATTGCTAGGGGTGGGGTTGGAATGGAGACCGTTTAATGGCAGCTGGAAGGCACTGCTAAGGAACTCCTAGGAGGACCGGGAACAAAGATGATTGGGTGAGAAATTGGGTGAGATTTGGTAACTTCTGATTTGGAACATAATAACTAGATGCTAAGTTCTGTTATTTCTATATTTTTGAAAGACTGCTGGTTCTTTCAGGATTCTCTAAACTTGATACCTAGGGAAATGGCATGAGCACATGTGTGTGCTTGTGCATTTGGTAGGAAGGCTGTTTTCTAAATCTATATCCTTATAAAAATACGCTTAAAAGCAGTGATTAACATTGATAACAACAAAAAAAAACAACAATAATTTAATCTTGTAAACTATTAAGATTAACAACAGCCTTCCCAGTCATTGTCTTCTCCCTTCTACTTTGATGGCCTCCAAATACCTGCTTGTCCCCAAACCCCTCCCATATTCAAGGCTTGTCCTGTTCCAGGTTCATTTGAAGGTTTCTGTTCATTTAAGTTGTCTGACCACTCAGAAATTTCACTGTCCCAATCAAACTCACTCATTGTTTTCTTTTTCTTTTCCTTTTCTTTTGGTGAGGCAATTGGAGATAAGTGACTTGTCCTGTCACACAACTAGTGAGTGTTATATATCTGAGGTCGGATTTGAACTCAGGTCCTCCTGATTCTAGGACCAGTGCTTTATCCACTTCTCCACCTAGCTGCCCCCCAAACTCACTCTTAACCAACAGTCTTGTTAATGCTAACCTCCAATTGAAGGTATGTAGTTGTTCCCTAATTTACAATACAAAATGTGACTAGTGATCCTTAGCCAGTTGCAGACTTTGTGGAAGGGGCTTCTGAGGACTGTCTTTTTTTTTTGTGTTTGTTTGTTTGTTTGTCTTGTTTTGTTTTTTAGGCAATTGGGGTTAAGTGACTTACCCAGGGTCACACAGCTAGTAAGTGTCAAGTGGTTGGTCTGAGGCTGAATTTGAACTCAGGTACTCCTGACTTCAGTGCCAGTGCTCTATCCACTGTGCCATCTAGCTGCCCCTGAGGACTATCTTTCTTAAGGAGGATTCATATCTCTTAGTGCATCTTTATCATGGTATGGGGAATGACCCAAGAGATAACGGGGAAAACACGCACACTAATTGGTCACTAATACTACTCAAAAAAACCCTATTATTTTTCTTCAAAAATACCAGAAACAGTATATCCTTTTGAGAAAGACCATTCCTGTTTTCCCATTTCTGGTTGGAATTTGCAGGAATCTATATAGCTTTTTTTTCCTTCTTATTTTGACTGATTTTCTATGGATAATATGGAATCCCATTAATTTTTTCCAGGTTCTTTTATCTTCAGGGTGTCTGGAATGAGCATTTGGGGGTCACTTTGGGGATAAAGGGACTAGTTGGTTAAATAAAATTAATGAGAAAAAGGGAACAGAAAAATTATTTTTTCCCTTCAACCTTCATTGTGAGACACCATATTCAAGGCTCCAGGCATTAGCCCTGCTTTGCTCCCCATTGTGAAACTGATTGGGAGTTATGCAAAGTTGACAGTTGAGGCTACAGGAGATGTTCTTATAATTCTCCAGTTTAAAAGGCTATGTATCAGCAAGTTCTCAGGATACGAATGTGTGTATACATGATCCACATCTGTTTTCTATACAGCACTGCACATAAAAAGGAGTGAGGAAGTCACATAGGTACTGAAAAATCAATCTAGAAGCCATCAACACCAGACTTATACTGTGTCTGTACAATGCTAATCAGTCTTCACTTTTAGGGCTGAAATGAGGAATTCTCACCCCATTCTCTAACGTTGTGCACCAAGCAATAGATACGTTCATGTTGGGGGGGAAATCTGATGGGGACATAAGTAGCTGGTTGGCAGAATAAATCAGTGTTGTCATTCTCCTCACCTCCCTGTCCTGCAAAGACTACTACAGACTCACCATTTTCTCTTTGAAATTAATAGACACTAATTCATCTGTCAGTACCTATTATCAGCCACTCATTAGGTGCCCATTTCTTTTCTAGTTACTGGGTGGGGTAGTTTGATCAGTGATGGATTTGTGGACTTAATGGTGCTCCCTTCACCAGTACAAATCACAAACTCTTCAAAGTAGCCTACCTACACAGAGATAAAACAGTTGTGTTTTCTACCATCAAGGAACTTACAGTCTGGCTGCAGCAATGACACCACCATACATGAAACAATGAAAGAATAGTAAAATATAATGTATATAAGAAAATCATAAAATTGTCAAATTAAATTCTACTTCTCTTCTTTGTGGAAGTGAAAGCCAAAGGATGAGGAATATTGCATATACTATCAGAGAACATTGATGTATTGGTTGGTTTTGCTGAACTATTTTTTTCCTTTTTAATCCTTTGTTACAAGAGATGGATTACTGGACAGGGGAAGGAGCATGCGTTCAGAAATTAGTTGGATGTGAAAACAAAAGAAACCAATAAAATATATTTTAAATACAATTAAAATATGTGGTACATAGTTAGATCTATAAGAGTTCAGAGGATGGAGAGCTAATTGTGAACTAGTGCCTTCAAAAAAGACTGTGTGGAGGACATTGAAGGGTAGGTAAGGTTTTATGAAGCAAACATATGAGACTGATCCAGGTAGAAAATCCACCATCAACAACAACAACAACAAAAACAACAAAAGTAGAGTTGCGTGATTTAGAAAGTAGACATGAAGGAGATTGGCCTGGCTAGAGCAGAAGATTCAAATTCAATTCTGTTTAATCCAATCAGTTCAATTTTACAGACATTTCTCAAACTTCTAACTGTATTTAAGACTTTGTACTACCAATAGGGGTTAAAAAAAAACTGAAAAAAAGACCCAATCTCTATTTCAGAAAGTTTCCGTTCTGAGAAGCAAATCTAGATAGCCTTGAAGAGAGTTTGGGGAAAGACAATGGAAAGTCTTGAAAGTCAGATTGAGGAATTTAGTCTTCATGTGTTTGAGGGTAGTGAAGGGGAAAAAATAAAATTGGATTCAGATTGAATAAATGGAAGATGTCTGGGTGAAGTCCTAATCTGAAGCTTTATTATGTTGTGGGAGCTTCTGAAAGTCTATGCTCAGGGAGCACAGAGTCTGTTGGTTCTACCAAGCTAAGAAAACTTAAAATACAGGCCTAGTAATGATATATATCTAGTGCACATACTGACCTCAAAACATCCTTCAGAATTCATCAAATAAATTGAACTGGAACTGAATTAGTATTATATCCAAGACCGTTGTCCACAATCACCTGGAAATAACATCGATTCATAGAAATCCAAAGCCAATGTGTTTAATGGATGTTGCAGTGTTAAATGTCATAATCACTAATTTTTGGTGAACAAACATATTTCAAAATACAGAGATCTAATAGAAGATATTAAAATCTGGGTGGTAGGGGAGAAAAGAATTGTGAAGAATTTATCTACATCATCCAATTTGCTGTTGAAGCTTTTTTTTGAAGACATTTTTTGGTGAACAAATAGGAGAGAGCTCACATCCCACTATTTTTACTCAATTGTAAAAAGTAGTTATTTTGCCCACTTGTATAATAGTAAAGGAAGCTTGACAAGATATGCAACTAGGCAGGCATCCCAAGGGCATTTAAAGATAGGAACGTAAGAAGGACTGCAAACAGAAAAATGGAAAATATTTACAAAATTATTTTGACAAATATTTCTCCTTCTCTAAAGGCAATGTTACCACCACACTTGGAATCTAATATCAGAATTCCAAATATGCTTATAGAATGGGTCAATATGGCTATAAAGATGGGAAAAGTAGCCAGATTGGACAAAGTCTATAAAAAGGTGATTGGTTCTGGAGGCAATAGAAATTTTAAAGCTTTGATGGACAAATATACAAAGTATCTGAAGAAGGGAAAGATACCAAAGACTTGGGGAAGAGTTAAATGACACTTTCTTAGGGCAAAGAAAAAAAGGCAAATGGGAAGAGTTCCAATAAATCCTGTTCTCCTGCCTATACAAAATCTTTGCAAGTCATAATTACACACAAATTGAGGAAATTCTAATTGAGAGCATTAATGAGGAAAAAGCAGGCTTTCACAGGCAATATTTAACAATAGGCTATATCTTTGCCATTTCAAAAGTAACACAAAGATATAGAGAATATAATATCCTGTTGTGATTATAGTTACTTGATTGTAAAAAAAAATTAAGTGGAAAAATATGTTGCTTTACAGAGTCTTTACAAGTGTTTTATCCACTTTATCTACTCATCAAAATCATTCAAGATTATTTGAAAGATATAAAAACAGCTATAACTCTGCTGAATGGTGTTCAGATAATAGACATCAGGTAATGTATAAAACAGATGTGTAATACCTGATCATTTTGTTTAACCATTGTGATGGAGGAGATCCAGCTTCAGTCCATGTAAAAGGGAGTTTCCCTTTGACTTGTCAGGTCTTTCAGATACTTCTTCTTACAGATGACATGCTGATCTCATTAAGCCCCAGGATATTCCAGAGCTTCCTGGAAGGGATCTGTAATCACTCAAAGGATTGTGTGTGTGTGTGTGTGTGTGTGTGTGTGTGTATGTGTGTATATAGACATACACACAAAGATAAAGAGACAGAAGCAGACACAGAGAGAGGGGAAAGATTACACATCTGTTTGTTTCATGCATCATCTGATATATCTCTATCTATCAATTAATCTACCCATCTATCTATCTATCTATCTATCTATCTATCTATCTATCTATCTATCATCTATATTCTTCATCCATTTCATCCTTTTTGTGATAGATGTCTGATATAGTTCATCCAACAGTGTGCATAATTATAGTATATATGTATTTATATGTGTACATCATATATGTTTATAGAGATAGTGAGAGAGGAGAGGAAAAGATGCGGGGAGAGAGAGAGAGACAGAGAGAGAGAGAGAGACAGAGACAGAGAGAGACAGAGAGACACAGAGAGACACAGAGAGACAGAGAGAGAGAGAGAGAGAGAGACAGAGAGAGAGATGGATATCTAGGCAGATATGGATGGGTTACCTTCTCCATAATTTGGAGGAAATTAAAAATCAATTATATCTCAGATCCATTTGAGTCTTGGGATACAGTGTAGGCCATTAAACATTAAAAAAGAAAGAACAATACTAGAATAGTGGCTTATCCCAGGATCATTTCTACCTAAACTCCTTAGAAAAAAGACAGAATGAAATAATTATTGTTATTCTTATTATTGTTTACTTTATTCAAAACATTGGTAAATTAAATTTTTTTTTAATTATAAACCCCAAACGAAAAGACATTGGCTAAAGAGGGAAAGTAAAGTGTTCCAAGGGACCTCCTGAAATGTAAAGATTGACTTGTTATTAATTTGTAATAAATGAAGAAGTTGCCCAATAGGGCAGTTACACTTATACTGCACTCATTGATTACTGCAAAACCTTTGACTCAGTTCTTCGCTTGTGACTTATTCATAGACTATCAATATATAAAATTGAGCCGTTTAATGAAAATGCTGGCAGATTTGACGTTCACATGGAAAACGTTTTTATATTTCAAATACTTCATCAACATAAAAATGTCAAGAATAGTTGATACAAATATAATACAAACTTTGATACAAACAAAGTGTGTTCCACTTCCACCCCACTTGTCAATCAATCAAACAAAGGACTTGTTGCAAATTTAAATATGTAAAGAGATGGTGTGTACCCTCTGATCTCTTTATGAATATAAGGTATGAATTTCTTCCACTGAGTCAAAAAAAAAAAAAGAATGTGATTGGTTGAGAGGAGCAGCCATACCTAGTGGGTATATTTATTAATGAGTTGATACCAGAGGAATACAGGCCAATAGTGAAGGATTTCAGTTCCAAAATTAAGAATTTCAATAGGAGCCAAGCCCCAGGAAGAAAACTCTTTTTAGAGGAGGAGGTTTTCCTCTCCCTTCACTTCCCAAAGCATCATAACCATGTCATCAGAATGAAGGGACTATTAGGAGAAATAGCATCCAATCAGAATTAGGGAACGATATAACAAGGACAAACATGGATAAACAGGCAGATTCAGGAAGATGACCATCCAAGGAAGAATGCTGCTTCATGAACTGTGATCCATTTGCCCTTCCTCCCACATTGTGAAAAATATGGCTGTGGACTTTAAGTAAGAATTGATCCTTGAAGCCATGGAAGGCTATACCTAAGGAAAACTTTCTGAGGATTCCATGAACAGCCCAAACATCCCCCATTACCAGTGCTTTCAAGGTATTCCTTTGCCACATGTGTACCTCAACTTTGTATTCTAAGTTTGACTTACCTTTACCTAAGAACCTTTTTTTGTGTAGGGAATAAGCATATTCCCCATCGTGTATACATGCATTGTGTTGCTTTCTTCCATTTTTCTTCTTACACCTTTAGTATATAACTTTTTTTTTTTTTTTTTTGGTGAGGCAATGGGGGTTAATTGACTTGTCCAGCGTCCCGCAAATGTAAGTCGGTGCCTCAGGCCGGATTTGAACATAAGTCCTCTTGACTCCAGGGCTGGTGCCCTATCCACAGCACTACCTAGCTGCCCTGGTATATAGCTTTTCTAAAAAAATAACTCTCAATGATAATCATTGGGAATCATACTGGATGTAGGTTATGAAGGGGATGACTGGAGATTAGGGAGTCAAGCAATGACTATATGTTTTAAAAAATCATAACAATTAGAACTATACAACAGTGAATTAGACTGCCTCAGAATGTAATGAGTATCCCCTCACTGAAGGTCTTCAATCAAAAGGTATATGTCCATTTCATGAACATGATGTAAAAAGGAATATTTTTCAAATATAGGTTTGACTAATTGGCCTCTAAAGTCCCATCCAAGTCCGAGATTCTGTTTCTGAACAAGAACAGCAATATCACACACATTTCCCATCTAACACATTTTTTTAAGAGTGTATAATTAAAGAATTAGGAGGTTTTCCATAGACTCAGTGCAGTGGTTTGTGTATGGAAACAATTGGAATTAGAGCTTAGTTTCAAAGTCCCAGTCTTATTGCCATTGTATGACTAAAGGAGTACTTAAGTTTCAAGCCTCCAAATTTTAACTGGTAAAAATAAAGATAAAAGAAAACTTGCCTCATAGGCTTTAGTGATAGATAGGAATGATCTGTGCCAATTGACCAGTACTGGAAACTCCCATAAGAAGAAATGCTCTCTCCCAATGCAGGTCAGCGCCACCTTTGCACCTTAGCAACTTAGTTACCTAGAACATTGAGAGGCTAAGTTACTTATCCAGGGTCAGGCAGTCAGAATGTGTCAGATGTTCAAATGAAGCCAGATTTTCCTGGCCCTGAGGCTAGATCTCTAGTCATTACACAAACACTGTCTCTCAGTAAAATATACATAAGTTATGATGTCCTAAATACTTTTCACAAAGATAAGATGCTATTCTGCCCCACATAAATGTTTCACATTTAGAAAACCAATTTGTTTAATAAAAGTAACTGACATTGCATATACTAAGAGAATTAAATGGACCGTATTGGAGACCCAGATGCAGATGAGGAATAGAGATCTGAACATAAAGTCAGTAAGAGCTAGGTTAGAGCTCCACCTTTGACACATCCTGGCTGTGTGACCTTGGGCAAATCATTCAATTTCACAGTGCTCGAGGAAGCTCTTTGAGACCATAAGTTGCGGAGAAGGTGCTGGCATGCACGAAAAGGATGCCTGACCATGGGAGTTCTGGGAGGAACTCCCCAATAGGAGAAGGGGTCATAGGGGCAAAAGCTTGTTCAAGAGTGAAGGCCATAGACCCTCCCTCTTTTGCCAAATTTCCCAGTTCGTAGGAAAGATAGCCAAACCCCATTACCTTGCAGTATGATCCAGTCATTAACATAATTTGAAAACCCAGATTCTAGGATAGAAATTCAGACTGACATATATGCAATAGACTCTTTTTCTTTCTGTTGATTCGTGCTAAAAATGTGCATTGTACTTGAAGGGGAAACGTAAACTCAGCAGTTTTGTAAAAGCAAATGGGCAAAACCAAGATAGAGGGGGAGGCCTGATGAAGGGAGAGAAAAAGGAAAACACAAACAACACAGATCTTTATGCTTTCTCTCTCATTCAAGTTCTAAAATATTAATGCCACATATTTTAAGACAGTAGCAAAAAAGGGCTGGCTCATGTGAATTAATACTGTTGGTTGTCTGCTGTTTCAGGCTGTTTATACTTACAGTGTCTCTAGAGGTGTGGCAGGTATAATCTTACATGAAAGATAATTTCTTTTTAGATAGTACCACTAAAGCTGAATGTTATTAATATGCATATCTAGCTGTGAATGTTTGCTCACACTGTACATTAAAGTAAGCTTGAGGATTGAGTTTTCAATGAAGTGCAAAGGGGTTTAACCATGCTTCTATTGTTAATGGAATCAGGGGACCAGACTCCAGACCAGTAGGCAGAAACTGTATGCCAGACAACCTGTTTCTGCTAGGAAATACATTATGAACATGCTCTGTCTTCAAATAGTTGAATTTACCCTTTCAAAACTAGTCTTGAGATACGATTCATCTCTGAGGTGTTTGTGTGTCTATCTGTGTGGGTAAATGTGGCAGGAAGATGGGCCACATTGGAAGTTTCAGTTCTGGTCCAGACCTAATATGTGCATGTTACAAAGCCTGTCTCTTCTCTAACCTTGACCCTTGGCTGGTGATGAGAGCATGGGAAATCCTATTTTCAAATCACTTTTGTTTTCTGTGAATGGTGAAACATTGAGCCTCGCCAGTTTGAAATGGTTATTTATGATGATTTACTCTAATAGTGTGTGATCAGATATCTGGGAGGTCCCTCAATGGATAGAGCACAGTATTTGTAGTCAGGAATATCTGGTTTTGAATACCGCTTCTGGTATTTCTTTGTGGGTAATTCTGTTCAAGTCAGTTCACCTCCACTGCCCTCAGTTTTGTTATCTATAAAATAGGGATAAAAATAGCCTGCCCTTACAGGGTTGCTATGAACATTAAAAGAGTTAACATACATAAACATGTAACATTTAAGTCTAAATATTTTCATGTAAATATGTAACATTTGCAAACTTTAATTTGAGATATACACATATGTATGTATACATATGTGTATATTCTAATCACCATCATCATCATCATCATCATAACAATAATAATAACTATGGCTTACTGTGGCTAAGTACTTTAACATCTCTGAACCTTTAACATCACTTAATGTTTGTCTGCCTCAGTTTTCTCAACTGTAAAATGGAGAAAACAGTAGCACCTACTACCCAGGGTTGTTGTGAGGATCAAATGAGATGATATTTTTAAAGTGCTTAGCATGGTGCTTGGTATGTAATGGGTGCTTAATAAATGCTTGCTCCTTTCCCTTTCCCCTAAAATGGGTAATTATACTCCTTGATTTACCTGGTTTTTTGAGGGCCTGGGGTGAGTACTTTGAAAACTGTAAAGTGCTAAAGAAATGCGCATTATTGAGTAGGTTCTTTAAATATGAAGCATCTAAGTGGTGCAGTAGAAAGAGTTTGGGGCCTGAAGTTAAGACTCTTCTTTCTGAGTTTAAATCTGGCCTGGAGTCAGGAAGACCTGAGTTCAAATCTAGTCTTAGACACTATCTGTGTGACTTTGGGCAATCCAGTTAATCTTGTTTGCCTCAGTTTCCTCATCTGTAAAATGAGCTGGAGAAGGAAACTCCAATATCTTTGCCAAGAAAACCTCAAATGGGGTCATGAAGTGTCGAACAAGACTGAAAAATGACTGAACGGCAAAATAAAGCACCTTTGAGGCAGTTTCCTCTACTGAGCTTTTAGTTACTTTCAACAAGAACTTGGACACCCTTTGTAACCTGGATGAGAATGTTCTAGGTAAGAATTTCTCCCTTATTTCAGAGTTGACTTCTGGAGCAGTCAAGAATATAACAACAAGAAATAACAAAACATTCATATAACCAGCTAAAATAGTACTTACAAAGCTAATGAAGTAAAATTCGCGTATTCTACTCATAGAAGATCCCACAGGGCTTTTCCCAGGACCTATTTGATCTTATTTTGTACATAATTTTACTAAGTGTAGTTATCTGGTTCTCTAGACCAACATATATCAGTAAAGGAAAAGTAGAAAGAAGTGACTAGTCAGTTAATAAGCATTTATTAAGCTCCTACTATGTAGCAGGCACTGTAGGAAAAAAATATATTGGGGTTAAAGATGTTAAAATATTCCCAGCCTTAAGGAGCTTACATTCTAATAGATGAGGCAAAAGTAACCAGATATATGAAAGATAGGTACAAAGTAGATCCTATCTGAATTCCATTGATCCAAGATAATAAGATAACACATGCTACTGCTGATGCCTCTACTACTATTACTATGAATTAGACTACTACAGCTATTACTGCCACTGCTGTTACTATGACTTATATCATGTTTTGTCATTTACTAAAAGGTTAACCTTCCTTTAGTTAGAAAGATAATAGTTTATGGGGAACAGTTTGCCTTCTTATGATGCTAGATATATGAGGCATCACTGTTTTTCTTCCCTAAACCATACTGGTTTATACAGTTAGCTCAAAGTCATGCTCTCCAAATAGTTAGAAGACAAATTAATTCTAAATATTTCCTCAAAACAGCAGAAGTTCAGCTGCAGGATTCTTGCAGGTTAACACATATTTTGAAATAGGATGATTTGGGGGGGGGGGTGATGAAAACTCATTAGAATTGCCAGGATCTTCAAGTCATTTTTCTCACAAAAACCTGAGTTTCCAGGAGACCTATACCAACTATAATTTACCAACATCAATGAAACAAGCTCCCCATCCTCATGAATTTACATCTTTTCCTTGCTCTGGATTTCCTCACTAGCACTTAGAGAAGCATTACATCCTCAACAATGCATAGTCAATGGTGGTTATTCTTTTAGGATAACCCAAAGCAGGGGAAAGGAGTACCCTTGGGAACCCCCAGCTCTGTTCAATATTCATCTCAGGTGCCACCTATAACAAGGGGCTTTTTCCTTCCCTCCACCTCAGCCTTCTGGCTATATCTCCAAAACATTTACAATTTTAAATGAAACAGGAAAGATTAAGCAACTATGTATAAGCATGTATAACTTTTCCACCAAAATGCATAAACATATTTTGTCACTGTGTCACCATGGTCAAAAAGTACCAAATAAATCAAAGAAAAGTTTCATTTAAATTTCAAACCTCCTACCATACCTTTTTCAATCTGATTACTAGATCTATGTTTGTTCATTTCCAAAATACATTATCTATTTCAAATACTTATATTTATTTTTATATATTTATTAATTTAATATATTATATATATAGTATATTTATATATTTACATTTAAAAGTATTTTGGCTCAATAGATAAGATGACCAGACAGTAACTGCACCAAAGACTAGATTTGATCTTGACCAAGTCACTTGTCTTTTGAGGGACCCCAGGCAACTCCCTTGGATTTTTCTATTAAATCATAGTGTAATCAACATTGTTGGAGGGAGTTACTATACCATGAGCTCTTCATGCTGATGAAATAAATCATTCACACATATTTTTACAAAATCACAAAAGTATAGAGTTGGAGGAATCACAGTGACTACCTAATCATCCTTAGCATCCTACCAATTGGTCATCCCACTTTCGTTTGAACACCACCAATGAGGGGAAACTTGTCTCTAGCAGCATCCATCTCCACTTTCCGGTTAATCTAATGGTTAGGGCTTTTCTCCTTGCAACAATCCCATATTCAAGCAGACAGTCTTTCAAGTACTTAAAAATTGCTATCCTGTCCCCTCAGATTCTTATTCTCTACTGCTTCTCTAAGTAATTCTCATCTGTTATTTATTCAAGTCCCTCCATTATTCTGACTTATCTCTTGATATTTTCCAGATCTTAAATGCCCTTCCTAACATGTAGTACTCAGAACTGAATACATTACTCAATAGATGACTTGATCAGAGGAGAGTATAGAAGGACTGTCCTCTTCTTATTCGTGGAAACTAGTTATCTGAATTCAGTCCAAGAGCATAATGACTCATTTTGACTGTGATATAATACAGTTGATTCATATTGCATTTTGTACTCCATCAAAATCTCCAAATCTTTTTTCAGAAAAAATGCTACCTTCATCAGAGTTAGACAAATTAATGATCCCTTCCCCATCTTGTATTTGTAAAGTTAATTTTTTTTGAATCCAAAAACTATTTATTTATTTTTTTAGGCAATTGGGGTTAAGTGACTTGCTCAGGGTCACACAGCTAGTAAGTGTCAAGTGTTTGGTCTGAGGTCAGATTTGAACTCAGGTCCTCCTGATTTCAGGGCTGGTGCTCTATCTACTGCACCACCTAGCTGCCCCACCAAAGACTATTTAATCAAAAAGCATTTATTAAGTGGTGAATACCAGGAACTATATCAAGCACTGTGGATATAAAGTAAGGAATAAAAAAAGAAAAATAATAACTTATATTTATTTCTTATCATTTTCATCTTATTAGATTCAACCCAATGATTGAGTCTATCTAGATATTTTTTTCTGAACTATCATCCAGTATGTTAATTGTTCCTTCTAATTTTATATCATTTGAAAGCTTGAAAATGACATTGTCTCTGCTTTTATTTAAGTCAATGATAAAAATGTCAAGCAGTTCAGCATCAAATATAGATATGGAACTCCATTAAAGACCTCTTTCTAAATGAGATCAAGTGAGATAATATTTTTAAAGTGCTTGGCATAGTGCCTGGCACATATTTGGCACTTACTAAATGTTGGTTTCCCCCTTCCTGACTTTCCAAGTCAATATTTATCCTTGAATGATTGCTCCTTGACTTCAACCATTCAACTAGTTCTGGATATATTTCATTAATCCCTACTATTATATAGACCAGAAGTGTCGAACTAGAGGTCTTGAGCATGTGACTGAGGAGTGCCCAAGATCTGGATTAAAACGTCATTGGGAAATATTTAACACGATAAGTAAAAATATAATACAACACAGATAATGCCAATTTGTGGTTTTCTAAGTGAATATGCTCCCGATAGGGATCCATGTCTATTTGAGTTTGACACCACTGATGCAGCCCATATAGCTCCACTTTTTCCCAAAAGAATAACCTGGGTACTTCATTAAACAGGAGGCTAAAATGTAGATACACTGTGTTGACAATATTCCTCTGATGTCCCAATTTAATAACTTTAAGAAGGAAATAATTTTAATTTGTCATGACCTACTCTTGATGAAGTTATGATGGCTCTTTGTGATTACCATTTCTTTTTTTATCCTGTATGTTCATTAACCACTCACTTAATAATATATTTAAGAATTTTCCTCAGAATAAAATTTAAGCTCACTGGCCTATAATTTATTTTTGTTTTCCACTTAAGAAACCAAAATTGTCTCTTGTTCCATCAACTAATATGAATGTATAATTAGAAAATTCTCTATAGCATGTTAATGTGTCATTGCATACTAAGCAGTGTGGTGAGTTGAACAGAGTTTCAGTACCAGGAAGATATAGATAGAAGTCTTCTAATGCTGGCCATATGACCATAGGTGAATAGCTTGACCTTGCAGTGAACAATTCCAAAAGATTATCAGTTTTGCACTCTACCCTGGAAGTACCTTCTGCTTTGATTGACAGAATTTGACCACATCTTCTACTGCAGCAGGATTTTATCCCTATTCAAGGGCAGTCTAAATTGTCTTCCATAAAGAATTTCTTGAATGTTGTGTGTAAAGAGAAGAGAAAGGGATAATGATTTGTCAAGCACTTACAATATGCCAGGGATTAATTACTATTCCCACTATATGTCAGAAGCAGCTAGATGGCACAGTGGATAGAACACTGGGTCTACAGTCAGGAAGACTTATCTTCATGAGTTCAAATCTGGCCTTAAACACTTGCTAACTGTGTGACCCTGACCAAGTCATTTAACTCTGTTTGCCTCAGTTCTCTTATTTGTGAAATGAGTTGGAAAAGGAAAACGCAAACCACTCCAGTATCTCTGCCAAGAAAATCCTAAACAAGGTCACAAAAAGTTGGACACAACTGAGCAACAACAACATATGTCAGGTGTTGTGTTAAGCACTTTACAAATATTATCTAATTTGATATATATGTTTAAAAGAGAACTTTTGAAAGTGGTTTATATATTCATTTCCTAATTTATACATGATTTTAGTGTTATTATTTCCATTAATAACATAATGATTATTTAATGGGTCATCTATGTTTATGCATTCTTGTAGGGAGGAGAAATAATGGTGGCCATTTTGACCTTCTCATTAATTGCATTATGACTTCCATAATGCTGAGTATTTGAACAACAATGACTACACCACCACCACCACCACCAACAACAACAACAGAAACCCAAGCTGATATGACTTGATCATGGAATGCATTGGTTGTACTAGGACACTTGTATAAATCATATGTCGGGCAAAACCAGACCTAGGGCTAGAATATAGATATTAGTTTAATTCTTGATTCACTTATCCAGGTTCACAATTTCAGATTCATCCCTGACTTTCCATTTCCCTGAGATTTCTTTTCCCATTATGCTTCCCTGGAGAATATCTATCATTAGAAGACGTTATTAGTACTTTCATTCCCCATGAACTTCAATATATAGGCATAGAACATTTGTATCATGAGGGAAGGACTCTGATTGGTATATGATTTTACTGAGTGGTTAGAATATTTAAAAAGCCTAGTGGCTTTTTTTTGCCATCAGTACAACAAAGAGTAATCAGCAATGTCTAAGATCAATCCAAGTGTACAAGGTGGGGACGTAGGGGCACGATGTAGGCAAGAACAAGGTTTGGTGTTGCCAAACCTAGGAGTCCTGACAGAATCCTGGCAAACCTATGGAACAACCCAACATTAATATCTGCATTAGAAAGACTTTAGCATTGGCTGCCAAAAGCTGAGATATGAAGCTATAAGGACACAGGTAGTAGGCATTTTCCAACTAGCTTTTCATCTCAAATCCAACCCCACTGGTGTATGAATCTGTATGGTATTGTCATTTGTGCGCAGAGGGGCTAAATTGCTTCTATTGCTGGATTCATTGCAATTATTTAATTTGTAATTCTATCCCAATTAAATCCTTTGCTATTTTATTTATTGTTCCTGTCTCAAATATTAATAATACAATAAGCAATGAGTACATTAAGCAGAGATTAACTATAGATTTTGACAGTTTATTCTGGGATGGGGGACATGAGCCATAGAAGGATACTCATTATTATCCAAAAATAGATCAAACTGAACCCAAAAGCATGTGATTCCAAAGTTGAGTGGGAAACGTGTTACAATTAGATGGTCCCTAAGGTATCATCTAGTTCTAAAATTGCTTTAGTCTAAGTGAAGTGAAGCTCCTGGAAATAGCAAAGGAAAATGAAGTTTGCAGAAGCCAAGAAAGAAGGGCTGATAGGTAATCATTGAATAAAGTGGGACATAATACTTTGGGGAGCAGGAAAATGACTAACATTTTCTAGTTCCTAATCAGAGAAGTGAGAATCCACATTAGCAGGTGTAGCTTGGCCCACCCTAGGGATTCCTATCCTTATCTTGATGATGTAATATGGCAAGAGGCCAGGAGAGCATGATTAACCTGGTATAGATGAGCTTCATAGGTTAAAAAGTGAACCAAATGTAGGTAAGGCTAAACACTCACTAGATTATTATGGACTACACCGAAATATCATTTGTCTTTCCATCATTTGTCTTTTCCATAGAATGTGTTATGACTAAGTGATAGGAAAGAGATAAGGCAGGGTAGAGCAAAGGGTTCATGTTGAGAGACAGTGGAATACATGGGTGGTTGGATGGATGGGAAGTGGAGGAGAGTGAGGCCATCTACAGAGCCAGAGGAGTGTTATAGGAGGTTGAAGAGCTGTAGATGGGAGAGAGTCAGATGTTTTTGAGCAGGGGAGTAACCTGATAGAAAGAATGTTTCAGAAAGATTAATCTGATAGTATGTAATACAAACAGGAAAAATTTTAATTTTCTGGCCTTTGATTATTGGTCTCAATTTGGGGTAGAGAACTTTTTGTGTCTCCACCCATATTTCAAGAATACTTAAGAAATGTATCCTCATAAAATTAATGTATAATTATCCTAAATATAAAATTAAGCCCTTAGGCATTTACCTACACAAAGCAATGTCAAAACTTAAGGTCTTGTTTTTGGAACTTTCCATCCTGTGTTTCACTCAAGTCCTAGTGGATTGACATGAATACATGTCATTAAGATTGAGCCAAATCTCTAGGGATTCACTGCTGAAATGACACTCCACTGACTTGGAACATTTTATTAAGGAAAATGAGACATGAGGGAGGGGAGCTTGGTTATTTAAAAGAAAACTATGGTTGGAATGTCATGCAGAGGATAAATGTAAGCCCGAAAAGAGTATAAATTTGTTTAATTTACTTCTTTTCATTTTAAATGCCAATCCAATTTGGGGCCAACTTGGATTCATCTTGGTAGGTTTACAAAAATAAAGTTCTGTTTAATGTGATATGTACTTTATCTTTGAGCCTTAATTTCTGAACCCCAATATCTGATTAATTTCATGACATCCAAACTCTGTGGCAATAAGACAAGTGGGAAAGAATATTACCTGAAGGCAAGAAGTCCAGTTTAGAAGCTATAGCCATAATTAACAACAATATAGCAAGTGACAGCATTTTTTTTTTAAAGTTTTATTTTTTTTTATTCTTCCTTCAAATTTTCCTATTGAGAAATTTAGGGTGCTGAAGGACACCCATGCTCAAGGAATGGCAGAAGCATATTCTTTTTCTAAGAAAGCACTGATGAGTAACAGAATTGTGGACATCCTTGACTATACAGATAGAGCTATACAAACACTAGCTATTGGGTTATTTGAAACATCCCACTTAGTTGTTTAAAAGAGCTAATTTGCCAGAATTTGAAATGCCTTGTTATCTCCTAAGTGAGTGGAGAGCTTGAATTTTATTTTATTAGAGAATGACTTTTCACCTTATCTGGCCAAATTTAAATCTGCTTTTGTTGTGAAAGTATTATGAGGAGGTCTTATTAGAAGCAACTGGGATGTGTAGAAAAGCTCACTACAGAATGAATGAGCAACAAGGTACAGAGCAGCTACGTGGCATAGTAGATAGCTCTCTGGCCCTGGTTTCTGGAAGCCCTGAGTTTCTGTTTGACTATGACCAAATCATTGAACTTTTCACAGCCTCAGTTTCCTCATCTGTAAGATAGAGATAATAGCACCTACATCTTAAGGTTGTTGTAAAGATAAAATGGGATAATATTTATAAAGCTCTGTATAAATGTTATTGATGATGATGATAGTGATAGTGGTGATGATGATGATGATGATGACAGAATTTCTGAGGGCAGAACCCAAAAATATCTGCTAGGAACCATAATAGGAGAGGAATTCTTAGGGTAGCTGTACTTGGAGTTCAAATGTGACTTTGAGCAAGTCACGTAACCTATAAGTCTCAGTTCCCTCCTCTGTAAACTTGGGATAATAATAAATTATATATTTTCCAGGGTTGGTGCAAAGATTTATATAGTGCTCTGTAAATGCTAAAGCACTATATAAATGCTAGCTATTATTATTGTTGTTATCATCACTATTATTATATTTTACATAAAAAAGAACAATGTTTACTCATTGGAGTAGACCAGATCTGGCTCAGCTAGGTATGAGCCTGGTACCTCAGATGCAAGCTTAAAGTGAAATGAGACACTCATCATTAATCTAACACTTAAAAAAGCTGGTTTATATAGCTATGGTGGGGGTGGGGAAGAGACTCTAGATCAGGAAAGGATATTCGTAGGTGATAAGGCATTCTTTATCTTGAGCATAATTCCCTGATGGTGATCATGTTGCTAGTCTTCTGGTCAGAAGCCTCAGAGAGGATCCTCTATTCCTAGTGTATTGACTTTTCTACTTAAGTGACCAGGAAGCTACCTCAGCAACCTGAGCCATTGTTCCCTGAATCTTTTAAGGATAAAGTATTGTAACTTACATGGATAAGGCCTTAGGGAAATTTCAACAACATGCTGGGGTTTTCTTGGAAATATTTTTCCCCATTCCACACTCATCTATAGTTTTTTTTTTCTATTTTCTAAAAAGCAAAAAATAAAGCACCATTTTTGGGAAGAAAATTATAGTTAATATTCAACATTCATATATTTAATTGTCTTGACTCTGAGTATTCTGTGATTTTATTAGAAACCTCATTTTCACTTTCCCATTGGCCACTGGGTACATTCATGACTATGGGCAATGGAGACATTGAAGATGCTGATCCCATCATCTATCACAACCTCAAGGTTGCATGTCAACTCACCTCTACTATACTCCCATACTCTGAGACCCTTAAAGATCTCAAATGGTACATGAAACAGACATTGCTAATGGTTTATTTTAGCTGGTGTGTCCTTCACAATATCCAATGCCATCAGCAGCCATGAAAGATAGTGTTAGAGGTGATGTCAAGACCTCACCAGTCTTGGCATCTTATGACAGCAGCAACTAAAGTTCCAGGAACCTCTCCCCGTATTTTCAGATAGAAGTCAAAGTAGAGAGGTTTACAGCAGTATAGCATACAGTATACTATCATCTAACGGTGAAAGGTTAGTTTAAGGTTAGTTTTAAGAATTTTATTTGCTTTATTTATTTAGGTTACTGTAGATTTCATGTATAGTGAAAAGTGAATATTGTCTTAAATTAATTTTTTTCATTGACATGTTAACACAAAAGGTCACAGAATTCTGGGGAATTACTATTGAGAAAAAATGTTTTGCATGTTACCAATTTTATTTTGTATACTGTGTTTCATGATTACTGTGTTAGAAAAAAGTGCATATTACCAGAATTAATGTTTTGTTATAAAAACAAATGCATGGAACAAACAAATAAGTTTTAGGGGAACCTAACCTCCTTTCCCCATAAGTTCAGTGTATCAACATTTGTGCTTTTGACTTTTGCACTGTTTTCTAGAAGCATCACCTCCATGAAAGTTGAGTATTAGCTGTATGTATGTATAAACTGTATTCTTATAAAGGGGAGTCAGTCTTCGTAGTTTGCTAAGTATCAGAATAGTAAGAATTTTCCTAGGTTTCCTGCATAAGAGTATTAAAGCCAATAGGATTCAGAAGGTCCTAAGTCAGGGGTGGGAAACCTGCAGCCTTGAGGCCACATGTGGCCTTCTAGGTCCTTGAGTGTGGCCTTTTGACTGAGCCCAAGTTTTCCAGAAAAAAATTCTTTTACTAAGGGGATTTATTCTGTGAAGTTTGGATTTGGTCAAAGGGCCACACTTGAGGACCTAGAGGGCTCCATGTGGCCTTGAGGTCACAGGTTACCCACCTCTGTCCTAAGTCCTTTTGGAGTCGTGGGCTGGAGGTCTCTGACAAAAGACTATACTAAAGCTGAAGACCTGGAATACAGGGACTTTAATGTAAATAGAAAGGAGGAATTAATAGAATATAATAACTGGATAAAAAATAATAAAGAAGGGAAAATCAAATATAACTGA
Organism: Vombatus ursinus; assembly: GCF_900497805.2. NCBI lineage: Eukaryota > Metazoa > Chordata > Mammalia > Diprotodontia > Vombatidae > Vombatus > Vombatus ursinus. Next base: position 1,502,432 of record NW_020954588.1, read on the forward strand.
GTTTTCTTTTGTTTTTAAATACCTTTTTATTGATATGTTCTATATCTTACATAACTGTGGTATATTGTGTATCCCTTTTACTCTCTCCCATAGGAATCCCATGTGACAAATAATACTTTTTCAAGAGGATTAAAAAAAAGTCAGTACAACTTAAAAATTGAAACAGTTTGAAAACATAAGCAAGTATAATACCTGTGGACTTCCTAACTCTGCCAAGTGGTGAATTGGGAGTATTCTTGCATCTCTTTTCATTTGAGTTCCACTCGATCTTTATAATTTTGTTGTATTGACTTGATTGTTTTTTTTGATGTGGTGTTCTTCCTATTTACATTGTATAGTTACTGTGTACATTGTTGTCTTGCCTCTGCTTACTTCACTTTGCATTAGCTCATAAGGATCTTTCCATGCTTCTCTGTATTTATCACATACATAATATCTTAAAGCACAGCAGTGTTTCATTACCTTTGTGCACCACAATTTGTTTAGCCATTTCCCAATTGATCGACATATATTTTGCTTCTAATTCTTAGACATCACAAAGGGTGCTGCTATATTTTGGAACATATAGGAACATTTTTATTATCAGTGGCTTCCTTGGGGAATAAGCTCAATGATAGAATCTCTGGTTCAAAGACCATGAATATTTTACTCACTTTATTTGCATAATTCCAAACTGCTTACCCAAATGGTTGCACCACTTCACAGCTCCACCAACAATGTATTAGTGTGCCTACTTTTCCACAACCCCTCCAACATTAGTTATTCCTATATTTTTGGTCATATTCGCCAATTTGCAGAGTGTGAGGTGAAACCCCAGGATTGTTTTGATTTTCATTTCTCTTATTATTAGTGATTTGGAGCATTTTTATGTGGTTGTGAATACTTTGAAGTTCTTTTGAAAATCATTTGTTCATATACTTTGATGATTTATCTGTTGGAGAATGGTTATCAGTCATATACATGCATACATCCATCCATCCATACATACATTTCCCTTATATTATACTTACACAAGGCAGTGGCAGAAAGTACTGAGAAGATAGAGCCAAAAATTGATGTGTTGGTAGCTTTGATTGCACAAAGACTACACAGACGAGAGAGAGACCAGACAATTATATGAGTCATAAGAATCTAGAGTAAACAAAAAAAAAATGGGTAATGATGAGAGTGAGAGCAATCCTTTTCAGAAAGAGGCATGAAAAATGAAATTTAATAGCTGCTAGATTTCTACCTTCATCCCTGTTTTCTTGTGTACATTTATAAATAAGATTCTGATTAGTCTCTCTATTGTCACTCTGTTGCTGTTTACTATCTTTACCTGTTGCATTTATTCACTCTTCCTGCTTTTCTGTTGTTTGGGGCATTCAAAAGGCAAATAATCTCTTCTGTTCTGAATTTTCTTCTAAAAACATTTCAGATTTTTCTTTATTATTGAATGCACATCTTTTATCCTGTATGTTTGAGCTCAGATTTGTAGGATAAGTCACCATGAACTGCATCCTAAGCTCCATTGCTCTTTACATTATGTTATTTTATTCTGTCTTCCATATTCTATGGCTGGAGAATAGTTTTGTGTAATTCAAATATCCTTTCCTTTGTATTTGAGGTATTAGATCTTCTTTCTTCATTTTTGCAATATTTATACATAGATGCCTGAACTCACTTACTAGATCTGGGAGCCATATTTTCTTCTCTTGTTACTATTTTTTCTTATTGATTTTTCTGTTTATTTTCAAGGACTTTGAGTTTTTTTTTCCTTAAATTTTTTTGTATTTTAAGTCTCTCCCCCACTTTTTATTTTCCTTATTGTTCACTTCCTGATTCCCTCCTTTCTAATTGTAGTTTCCCTGGGCTCTGGATCTCAATGTATCTCAAGCTCATTCCAGTTTGTGTAATTCACAATCGACCAGCCTAGGCCTCTGCCCCAAGTGATTTTTGAGGGGTCAAAACTGGCCCTAGCTGCATGTTGTGCTCTTTCCCTCAGGCTTGGTAGAGTGTAGCACAGCCCCATCACACCTTCCCATTCACTTGCAAGGTATTTTGTTTCAGTGCTCTGTCCCATTCACTCTATTCATCAATTTTCTGGGCAAGCAGTTCAGAGCCTGTTTTCCCTGTCACCAGCAGTTCAGAACTTCGTAGCACTGGTACTTCTGGGTTGCAGCTCCCTGTAGGTTTCGCTCCTGAAGGCCAAGACCAAGCTTTCTGTTAAGGCCCAAGCAACCTCTATACTGTGGAGCTGGGGTCTCCGTGGCACTGGAAAGAGGGAGGGGGAATGAGGGTAAAGGGGTGGGTTTTGATGTTAGCCTGTATTGTGTTCTTGAATCTGCTAGTGTAGCTTTAGTACTGGTAGTGTGCAAGGTGGGGGAGGGGTGCTGAGGGAGCTCAGGATCAGTGAATATCAATTCCTGGCTTGGAGTTGTTGTTGTCATTGTTGTTGTATCCTTCTTTTTGGATTTTGATTAGATGCATGGAAACAGCTTGGTTTGTTTTATCTTTGGAGCGTAATTTCTGTTTCAGAGAGGTCTGAGAGGTCATGGGGATCGGAACAAGGTCTGGTAATCTATCTTGTTACTCAAGTGTTTTCTTCCCTGAATGGCTGAGAGACTGATAATGCTTTTGACTTAAATAGGGAAGCCAAAAAGGGGGACAAGTTAGTTATTTGGGGGAAGACATTATGTTTGCTTTGGAATAAGTTTTTTTTTCTCAAAGTCTCTCCAGTTGTGGAAGACATGATTCACCTAGATGAGATTCATGATTATTTTTGGCCATATACTCTGGGTGTTGTAAAAAATGTCCTTGATAAGGTAGTGTGAGAATGTGCTTTCAAATCTCAGTTCCATTTCTTATTTATTATCTGTGAGACCTTGGGCAAGCCATTTTTTCCTTATCTGTAAAATGCCACTATTGTATTAGGTAACCTCTATTTGGCTAAGTGGTACAGTGAATAGCGCTCTAGGTCTAGAATCAGAGTCAGAAAGACTTGAGTTCAAAGTGTGAACTTGAGTTCAAATCTAGCCTCAGATACTTTTCTAGCTGTATGACCTTGGGCAAGACACTTAATTAATTACCATCTGCCTCTGTTTCCTAAAATGGGAATGGTGGCACATGTCCTCCTGAATTGTTGTGAGAATTAAATGAGGTAATATTTATAAAATCCTTAACACTGTGCCTGGCACATAGTAGGCACTTAAAAATGCTTGTTCCTTTCCTTTTCCCTTCTAAGTCCCTTTCAGCTTTAAGTCCTATGATCTTAACCCTCAACTAAGAAGAGAAAATCCTAGAGTCGGAGAGATTAGCATATCTGCTTTCACAATAATGCAGGCTGGAGGTATCTTAAAACTTTTACAAGGATCTATAGCAATGAGAATAGAGAAGAAAAAGCAATGTCCAAATATTATGACTAAGAATATGTATAAAAACCTGGTGGTAAAGATACCGTATAGAAAGAAAAGAAGAAAGGAAAGGAAGAAGGAAGGAAGAAAGGAAAGGGGGAAAGAAGGAATCAAAGAAAGAAGGAAGGAAGGAAGGAAAAAGGAAAGGAAGGAAAGAAAGGCATGAATTATGACTTTATAAAATTAAATAAAATAGAATTGTGCTGCTTAGCAAATTGGAGACACTGAGAAAGAGATTGATTCAGACAACAAGGGAAAGAAGTAGGAATTTTGCTTCTGCCACATTTAATTTAAGATGTCGCTGGTATATCCAGTGGTCTGGAAGAAATTACAGATCTGGCATTAGGTTGAGAGAAAAGGACTATGGAGTCATACACATTTAAACTATGATCAGAGATGAGCAATGTGCGTGAACATCCAAGGAAATGGTTGAGGCCCATGCCTGAGCCTGAAACTACATTCTAAATCAATCATATGGGGCAAAAAGAGAGACTAGAAAAGAAATGGTACAAAAATTATTAGAGTTATAAAGACTACATATACATATGCACACATATACATATATACACACATATATATAGTCCTGGATCATGGAATCTGAGGTCGAAATGAAACTTGATTGCAATGGATCCACTGACATCAAATTAATCATTTTAAATTTAGTATAATTTGAATGGGAAACAAAATCAGGCCATTTCCCCTTCAATTAAAATTCATTTCTATCCTAAATTAATAGTGTCCCTGTGTGCTTTTAAGGATGTCTACCTTTTCTATTTATGAAATGAATTTCAAATAAAACTGCATAAAAAGAAGTCCAAAATAGTTGATCCCACTATAAATATGTCATATTCAAATACTTAGAATGTATTGTATGCCACCTACATATCAATAAGCCGTTGACATCACAACATAGGATGTCAAAGATCCAAGTTTTAATGGCTCCCCTTATTTGGAGCCAACGTAATAACACCTAATAGCTTTTTTGGAGCTGTTACAATATATTGTGAAAATATTTAGCATTCCAAGTAGTTTCTTTTAAAATTCATCTGCACTGCAGCAAAAATATTTCCTGAGCAGCTACCATCTATTGTGCCTGAGAGTTTAATTTTCCCCCCAGATTGCCTTGTGGATATACCTCAAAAATTCAGAGTTTCAATTAAGCTAATTAATTGTGACAAGGAAAGCATCAGAATTTCTCAGAACTTCCAAGTATTTCATTTTAACAGTTTTTCAAAGTTGTTTCCTTTTATTGTAATAATTTCTGCATCATTCCTTATCTAGGCCATCATTTAATTTCCCTGTCCTTGAACTTGAATCCAATACTTATAGCAGACTAATGATGCCTGGAGTGTGCTTCCTTAGTGTTAGGTTTCTGACATGTTAGCACCATCATAAAAGAAATTGATTCTGGTATAAAGTCACAGGACTCTTCAGATATGAAATCCTAGCTTTGAAAGTTATTTCTGGTATCCTGAGTTTTAAATTTTAGAGGATTAATTTCTTGGAAATTTTTCAATGACTTTTATAGCATGTATGTCATAAACAGGTTGCTATCTGCATTGGTGGAGACAGTGCCAGCATCACAGAGGGAGTTCTTACATAGTGATGAAATCAAAGATCCTGCCCATAGTTGTATAATTTATCAAGAATGTGAGGGAGATAATATCTTTTTTAAGATGCACTTATGAACTTCTAAAATAAAATAAGGGTCAGTGAGTTGAGATGATGTGAGTTAATTTTATTTCTTATTAAATTAGTTCATTCACACTCAGCATTAAAAAAAACTGCATTGTTTGAAAAATGTTTGTCACTATGTTGTACAGACCACTTTGCTTGTCTAGACAAATCATTCTGTACGGGGAAAGATGCTCACTTTTCTTTTTACCATGTAAAATAATGTCAATTTTGATAAAAGGCTCAAAAGCTAGAAAAGAAAAAGAAAGACAGGTTAGTCCTCATCTTGTTCCTTTCCTTTCAGGAGTTTATTTATCTTTGAAAATCCCTTTGACCATAAAGAAAGCTTCAGAATCATTTCAATTTCATATCTTCTTGAGGACAAATGAGAAGTACACAGAATCCCAGAGAAAAAAATGAATATATGACTATTATTATCTAGTTTCTTTTCACATAAAATACTTTTTTGGTCAGAAATATTGCTCTACAAAAAATATTATCCAATAACCATACAAAAAGGCAGCATGGCATATTGGCTATACTATAGTTCTTGGAGTAAAGAAGACCTGGGTTTGCAACCTTCCTCTGCCCCTTAATAGCTGTCTGATTCTAAGTAAGTTATTTAACCTCTCTGAGGTTCAGGCAACTTTCTATGAGAGTCTGTAGAGAGGCCCTAAGTAATATAAAAAATGAATCCCTTAAAGTAGTTGCATTATTTGAATTTCCACTGCTATTTTACTTAATTATAACTTCAAATAGTGTGACTTTGAATTCAGAGGGCCACTTCACAGAATTCATCATTTGCACTAACTGAGACCTAGCTGGATGAGGTTACTGAAAGGTTTTGATCTACATCTGTAGAAGCAGTTCTGGCATTAAAAATAAATAAATAAATCACAGAATATTGGTATAGTACCCCTGACTGCTACTTTCCCAAGAGTTTTTGAGTTAATTCTAAGTTAGAATAGGAATAGAGAATGGACCCATGATTTCAATGGTGTAAGGGGCTGCAGGTGAGGAATTTCCTTTACCAATTTCCTAGCCCCTCATGCAATGGATGGTTTTGCTTCATCAGCTGCTGCTCAGTTCTGTTGGCTGCTCTCGTTTTCCTCCGACCTCCCCCAAAAAACCAAACCGAAACAAAACAAAATAACACACAAAAAAACCAAAAACAAAAACCATGAGGAATTATCTTGAATCCAGTTCTCTCTCTCTAAGAAACAGGTGCCAATGCTTGAACTCAGGGACTCTTGTTCTCTTGGACACTCTAGAACTCAAGATTACCTATAAGCATAATACTTAGGATTCCTAATCTCTAGTTTATGGAACCAAAAGAAGCTTGCTCCTTAGAGGGAAAGTCAAGACAAATCTGGACAGAAAACCACTTTGTCGACAAAGGTCTGCATAGTCAAAGCTATGTTTTTTCCAGTAGCAATGTATGACTGTAAGAGTTGGACCATAAGGAAAGCTCAGCAGCACAGAATCAACACTTTCAAAATGTGTGGACTTTTGAAAGTCCCTTGGACAGCAAGGAGATCAAATCAGTCAATGCTTAAATAAATTAATTTAGGATATTCATGGGAAGGTCAAATACTGAAGAAGCTTAAAACTTTAGCCCTAGAATGAGAAGTAGGACTCATTGGAAAAACAAAACAAAAGAAAACAAACAAAACCCTGATGTTGGGAAAGATTGAGAATGTTGAGATATATAGATAGTGTTATGGAAACAATGAATGTGAACTTGGACAGACTTTGAGAGATAGTGGAGGATGAAATAGCCCTGAGTGCTCTGGTCCATGGGGTCATGAAGAGTTGAATATGACTGAATAACTGAATAACAACAACAGCAACAATCAAAGTCTCTAGCTTTGGTTCAGTAAAAGAACGACTGAGCCAGGGACAAAAGGTCCAGAACTTCCTTCTCAGACTTACCTGGGCAAGCTCAGGTTATTAGCCATGTGATTCTCTTTTAGGGACATTTTCTGCTCTGGTGTATGTGTAGGTCAATGTTGCAGCGAAATATACATCCTTCTTCCTTCCTCCAACTCTCTACCCCTTGTTGTTATCATCTTTTTTTGAAGTCTAAGGAAGAAAAAGTATGGGAAATGGAAAACAACTAAAGGACCAAAAAATGTTGAACTGTTGTATATTATGCTCTTATTAACTAAACTACAGTAAATCTCCCTCCACCCAACTCTTAATCACCAATCATCTTGTCTACAGGCACCAAGAACCAAGTAGAGGAGTCTCCTATATCTTCTCAGCAATAAAATAGGTCCAATATCTTCCATGGTAAATTCTTCTTTTGACAAGGTATACCCCTGTAACTCAAGTTTACTTGGAAGACTCATCAATCATCAGAGCTTACTTTGAACAACTGCTATTATACTTACAATAACACAAATTTAATATTTAACCTTAAGGGTTATTAGATTTTTCTTGGTACATGTTTATCTTTTTTCCTTAATGGAACTCATAAGTTCCCAAAGAGCAAAGATAGTGTTTTAAACTTTACTGGATCCTCCACAGCAAATGGCACAAATTCTGGATTCGTAGTGAATACTCAAAGAATATTTCCTTAATTGAGTTGAATAATAAAATGAAGAATAGTTCACCTGCAGGAAGAGAACATTTATCCAGTTCTTGAGTTGTCCTTCTTACTCTTTGTTCATTTATTTATTAACATGTTTACATATCTACCTATGTACTTATTTATTCATTTATATGTCTACCCATCTATCATCTAGTTAGCTAGCTATCTGTTTATTTATCTATTAGCAAGGTGTACATACATGACTCAGAATTTAAATTTCCATTATTGAACTTTGGAGAAAAAAATGAAGTGAGTGGACATCAGAATGCCTAATTATTTTCCTCTTCTGTATGATTACATATTCCCAATGTAAAAACCATATATATATATATATATATATATATATGGTTTTTACATATATATATATATAATTTTTCTAGCTAACATACTGTGTTCCTTTTGTGACCATAAAAAAGATTAGATTTGCATATCTTATTAACTTTAGATCCAAATTTTTCGGTGTGAAGTACTGTGAGGAGTTCATACCTTTCAACATTATTTTTTGATTATTGCTGACAAATACCTTCTGTCTCCTTATATATATATATATACAGAAGTTTTTTTCTCACTTGAGTTCCTCTTTAAAGCCCTTCAATCATTTTCAGGGAGCCTATATTTAAAAAAAAAGCCAGGAGGGAACTGAAAAATAAATAGCTTCGTAAAGGCTACCACTTTCAGCTTTGTTTGGGGGTAAGTCTTGCCCTAAGTTTTTGCCATCCCCAGTTTTGGTAGATGGAAGTAAATTGTCATTTTTACCATGTCAGCCACGTTCCATCAAGCTCAAGAGGAATATAGCTATTAATGATAGGGGAATATCATATACTTCAAATGAGTAATTTCAAGGAGGTACATTTCAGAGGTCTCTGAATCTTTGGGGATCTCTTATTTGTTCACTGCCTTTAACATCCCCTCTTTTATCTTTTTCTATATGCCTTAGGTTGAAACAGTCTCCTTGCCCTTCTTCAAGTTATTTTAAGTTCTTACTTTTCTGTTGCTATTCACCCCTTGGCCCCCCTTTTTTTCTCTGAGTATAACCAGCTTTTTAGTTGAAATTCAATCCTCTTTCACTAGAGCTCCTAGTGAAATTCCCTTGATGCCACTTTTCCCCATGCCTACCCCACCCTAGAGCAGCTGCTGTAGGTAAACAAATCACAATATCCTTGTAAATGAAAGGCACACAGAGGAGAGAAGAAAAATGGATGAAGTGAAATATCGAGGAAGGATGAGGTCCATTGACCCATTTGTCCAGGGCATCTATGGAATATTCCGGGCTTCATCAGACAGCTGGTAAATATCTAATCTTTTCATCAAAAAGAAAATGGTTGATGTTCAGAGAGAGAAACACTGGTAGGAAACAAATGTGTTGCTATGGTATATCTACAGAAGTGATCTCTTCCTGTGAATAAAATATAAGCAACAACTTACAGAGGATTAATAATTTATAAATTCTTTTTAAGCTACTTTTTGAATTATTTCAGTCATATTGTCTTTAACCTAAATTCCCTGTAGTAGCTTTGGTTTGGGGACATCTAAATGAATTGCTTTTTTTTTTAAACTGAATTATTTTTTAAAAATATAAATACTTTGGTCTAATATTTTCCCTTTGACAGCTACTTTGTAAAATTTAGATTTTTTGCAGCTTAATGACTGGTTTCAAGTACTGAGTACTTTTTTTGTAGGAAGTCAGTCTTTTTAAGTAGTCAGTAATTTTCAGTAGAACATGAAGAAGAAAAATAACTTGTGAAAGCTAGAGTAAACGGTCAAATGGGCACCATTTGAGAGTGCATTTCATAAATAACAAGGCCAAGAATATCATCCCACCATTTCAGGCATGATGAAGGGGATCCTGGGAATTTCAAACTACCTAGTTTCAGATTTTATATATATATATATATATATATATATATATATATATATATATATATATGTGTGTGTGTATATGTGTGTGTATACACACATGTACACACATATACATATATATACATATATATGTACACATATATACATATATGTAGCATTTCTTCCTCCTGCCTAACTACCCTTTTCAGCTGAGTATTAAAATGTGGGGATCTTATGAGGAATGACAAGCTTTATTTTGTTCTTTTGGAGGCAGGATTCATATCCTAAGAACCATAATTGAATTAATCAAAACAATTGGAAATTTATGTAAGGAATTCTTTTAAAATTAAGAAATCAATATTCTCAAGATTTTTCAGGGACTCTGGAAAAATACAAACTTTTAAAAATTTTAGGGAACTACTCTAATGAGTCACTATTTCAGAAAAGGTACTTATACATATGTGTATATGTATGTGTGAGTATCTTTCACCAAAGCACTAGATACGTAAGTATTTCACTATGTGAAGCACAGCAAAGTCACTGTTTTAAAGCTGTATAGTATAAGGCATTGTTCTTTGTCTGAACAGGGCACAAAAAATGGTGACATGCATGTTTCCACTTTTGCTTTGTCCACACTGCTCTGCAAGATTTACTAGTGAATTTTTTTTTAATGCCTACCTAGGACAACCACTTCTACTTAGGGTTCTGCTACAAAGGCAAAATCTGCTATTATTCATATGCTCATCCCCACCTTTTTTCCACAATTTCACAGTTTCATAGTGTTTTGTGCTGGAAGGGCTATAGGGATCATCTGGACCAGCCACCTTATTTTACAGAAGTTTCTTTCCCTGGGGTGGTTTTGTGTCTGCCATATGTCAATAGTCTCTCTACTGAACTGGTTGATTTAGAAGCAAATAGAGCCACATATCCTTAAGGTAAATGAAGTAACCTACTCACTCATTAATAAGGTTGCATTGTCCCAAAGCATGCAACATTACAGTTGGGTAAAGGATTTCTCAGGCAACTGTTGGACAGAGCAAGAGCTTAATAAATGCTTGGTAATGAATGAATGAATGAATGAAATAATGAATGAATGAATAAGCTGACAGAAGATACCCAGGGTCATATGGGAGATCAAGAAAAGTCTGAAAATGGTCATGTTATTGAGATCCTCTCCATACAGCCGCTCTACTATAGATCTAGACAAAATATGACATGCTTGGTCTATCCTAGAGAGAACTATGTGATGATCAAAGTTCACCCATGTACACTTTCCTTCAATCAGCAAATGTAAGTACATTCCAGTAGGCTCTATGATAATCAAAGGAAAGGAACAGTGTTCAAATGCCTTACCGAGTTGATTCAGTCAGCCAACAAGTCAGTTGATCAGTCATTCCAAAGGGTTTATGAAGAGCTTACTGTGTGCTGGCACCATGGTGAGTACTAGGGATACATAGTGATGCAAAAACAAAATAAAACAAAACAAAACATCTCCTTCCTTCAAGAATTGGGGGTTCCAATGGAAGAGAAAACATACAAGATATATTTAGTGTAGACAGAAGGTCGTCTGAAAAGGGAAAACATCAACTAGGAAAGACATCTTGAATAACATAGGCTTTGAGTTGGGTCATGAAGCAAAAAAGGGGAAATAAGGAATGTAAATGAGGGTGCAGAGCATTGCTAGTATGGAGGCATGGACAACAACCCATGAAAATGCATGGAGATTGGAGATGGGGAGTTAGGAGGAGGAGTCCAGTGTAGCTGGATCATACTGTGGAGAGGAACAAAGTATGAAACAGAATGGAAACATAGGAAGAGGTTAGGTCAGGGGTGGAGAACCTGCAGCCTTGAGGCCACATGTGACCTTCTAGGTCCAGGGGTGTAGCCTTTTGATTGAGTCCAAGTTTGACTTTTATTAAGAGGGTTTGTTCTGTGAAGTTCGGATTCATTCAAGGGGCCGCACTTGAGGACCTAGAGGGCCATATGTGGCATTGAGGCCACAGTTTCCCACCCTTGGGCTAGGTCATGAAGAGATTTACATGTCTAATAGAGGACTTGATATGTGGTCCTCTTCCAAACCATGCCACAGTTTCCACCAACAACCTCTTGATGATCCTGGTCTTCCCTGCTATCTATCTGGCTTTCCTACTTACTAAGCCAATGATGAGTAGAATCACAGGTACTATGGATAGGAACTAGAGATTCTTCTCATCCCACCTTGGTCTCCTTTGTTTTCACTTGAATATAGGACCCAAAGGCAATTTGGTACCAAATTCAGAGAAGTTATTATTTAATTTCATTAACTGAAAAAAATAGCGGGTAGAAGACGTAACAATGTCAAGAGGGTACTAAGAGTCTAGCTCTCTTGGTGACAACAGAATTTAAAAGCTAAGCCAAGGCATGAGGCCATAGAAATAGATGTGCTGAGAAGAGAAGTGGCAGCTATTAGTGTTTCTGCAGGAGGTAAATGTTTCCAGCTTTGATGCTGTACAGAATTCTCTGAAGGCCCAGGCAAGTAGCACAGCAAGAAAGACAAGAGGCGGAACCATTTGAGCCACTGAGCCCTGCAGGCTTGCTGAGCTGGGTTTATGGCATTAAGGTAGACTTGATTTTTGCCTCTGAATGCTCCTGATTTTCTCCACAGAGACATTTGCTTCTTATAAATAACCTTTGAAATAACCTCTGGGCTTGTTTCCAGACACTGTTCATCTAAATTCATTTTCTATGTTAAACTCGAGTGGCTATTTTAAAACTTCAGGGAAAGAAAAGCTATTAGGGGTTAATCTGAGGGTGAGGAGCTTCCCAGGAAACTGCTCTCACAGGCTTCTTATCTGGTCCTTCCAAGCGGGTATAAATTGTCAGGGTGATGGAGGATGTTGGAAATGGAGTTAGTGGGGACAGGGAAGATTCTCCTGAAATGACGCAAGATCCTTGGATATAGTACAAAACAGATCCTTGCCTCGGGAGGAATGATCTGAAATTTTGCCTCCCCCAGGAAATGAGATTTAGAGGTCTGATAGTATTTGCCCATCTTCTACAACGTAGAAACAATAAAGCTTAGCATCTAGTTAGAAAGAATAATTCATTGAAATGAAAAGCTGTGTGAAAGCCTTTTTGGTCAGTTCCTTTCCTATATGTCCTTGAAATCATGCCATCCATGGAGTAGCCCAAGTTGCCTTGGGCATAAAGCTGGTGCTGGGTTCTCCTTCTTGCAACCACTGTAGTGATTTTTCTTGACTTCTATCTTCAGCCTACTCCTTGCTTCTGTGATACATTGCATTGAGGGAGTTTTTCTCTGGCTCTTTTTTCTAGACACCTCCTGAGAGATGTGTAGTATACCTCCACGTTATTGCTAGATATTGTTAAACTCAGTGCTTCCCCTGGCCATAAGCATATGTTTTTGAGGTGGGAAGGGGACCATGAGGTGTACTGGGGAAGAGAATTTGGTGAAAATAGTTCACACTATTCACATAAACCATTTGCTCTTTCCTTCCAATGGTTTTCCTGAGGTAGAACAATTTTTTTTTATCTCTACTTAACAGATGAGAAAAATCAATCAGAGAGAATGACTTGTCCCTAAGCACATAGCTAGTAAATATCAGAGTCAGGATTCAAACTCAGGTCTTTTGACCACAACTCCAGTGTTCTTTCCAGTATAGAATGTATGTTTTTCTTTTCTTTTCTTTTTGGTTAGGCAATGGGGTTAAGTGACTTGCCCAGGGTCACACAGCCAAAAAGTGCTATGTGTCTGAGGCTGGATTTGAACGCAAGTCCTCCTGCATCCAGGGATGGTGTCCTATTCACTGTGCCACCTAGCTACCCCTTAGAACATATATTTTTCTCAACTCAATCTAGAGGAAAGGTATGTATTATTATATGTCAGGAAAACTATTACATTTATATCCCACCCTAATTTTAGTTTGGATTTCACTTCTATGTATACAAGCAGTTGAGTGAAAGTAACTACTCACATAGAATGCAGCACCCTCTTTGCCCCATTAGCTCTAATGCACTATAGGATTTTCTATCACATTTCTGACTTGGACTATTTATTTCATAAGTACTCAGAGGCATTTGTAGCTGTCAGTTCCTACTGTTTGCCCTACCTAAGTGGGACTTTCTAACAACAGGCTTCAGCACTCTCTCTCTCCTCTCCTCTCCTCTCCTCTCCTCTCCTCTCCTCTCCTCTCCTCTGTCTCTCTCTCTCTGTCTCTCTCCCTCTCCCTTTTTCTCTCTCTTGCTCTCTTTCCCTCCCTCCTTCCCTCCCTCCCTCTCTTTCTCTCATTCTCTCTCTCTCTCTCTCTCTCTGTCTCTCTCTCTCTCTCCCCTTGTGCTCTCACCCTCACTGTCTCTCTCAGTTGTGCTGTATCCCCTTCTCCCTCTGATGTTAACTTCGTGACTGAATTGAGACATCAACTATCGGAGCCAGTTCTCTTTAGTTTTGTCATTTAAGGCAAGCACATCTGCTCTTGGCATTGACTGTGGCCTGCATTCCATGCAGAGGGTATTTGTTTGAAGAAGAAAATATACAGGTGGAGATGAGAAAATAAAACTTGAACTCCAGCTTTCACAAAGCCCCTTTTGTTCTTGCTGGAAGTTTCCTCTGACATGCATTGATTGGCTGTCATGTTGGGTAAATCAAAATTACATATATTGCTACTCCATAATACTGCTGCTAGTTTTAAAAAGAAAAGGGGGAGGGGGTTGGGAGTCCTAATTGTTCTTCACATAGTTAGAAAGAGGGGGGAAAACATGCTTAGCATCTTATGTCTAATGAACTCGTACACACCAGGAAAAAAAATGAAAATCTATGGTCTTAACAAAAATAAAACAAAACAACAACAACAAAAATAAATACACAACCAAAAAACAAAATAAATTTTATAGATAATAATATCTAACATTTATTTATCACCTTCTAAATAACAGGTATTGTGCTAAGTGCTTTACAAATATTATTTTATTTCATCTTCACTATAGCCTTGGAAGGTAAGTGTTATTATTATCTCCATTTTACAATTGAGGAAATTGAAGTAAACTGAGGTTAAATGACTCGTGTAAAGTGACACAGCAAGTATGTATCTAAGGGTAGATTTGGATTCAGGTCTCTCTGATTTCTGCCCCAGTTCTCTATCTACTGTGTCATCTGGTTGCCCAGTTATTTTATTTTTAATTGTCTTCTGTGCTTTCTCATTGTAAAGTAATCTATGACAAAGATTGTTGAATCCTTGGATTGCCTCTGAAGAATTACTTTGGCTTTCCAGACTCTCTATGTGTCCCAGCATCTTTAAAACAGCAATCTCCTTGAGGTTGGGTACCAGATCTTTACCAGGCTAGGGGAGTTCTCAAGGGACCCTGGCCAATGCCCTACACAAAATGAGCCCTGGAGAAAATAAGTGCTTAGTGACTGGGTATAATAACACTAATATCATTTGAAGGTCCTGGTAGAAAAATAAATGCCAGGCAGTAAATGATATGGCAGAAACAAAATTACTCACATATATGTAGTACTTTATCATTTCCATTTCATAGATTAAGAAACTGAATATAATTATATATCAAGTATATAATAATCAATTGATAAACAATTATTAAGTGCCTACTTTATGCCAGACACTATGTATATATACATATGTGTGTATATATACACACATGTATACGTATGTATACACACATATGTGATATAAAGACAGGCAGATAGATACCTAGTAATTGTCTGAGGTAGTGCTCTGTCCATGGTATTCTAGTTTGCCTCCCTCTTGTACTTTTCTTTCCAGACAATCTAGTCTATGCTCTTATCAATGTCAATTTTCTTTCTCACTCGGTTGCTTTTGCACAGACTATACCCTATGTTTTCCTTCAAATACTTCAAATACCTCGCTTTTTCTTCTTCGAATCCCTAGCTCTACCCGAGGCTTAGTGTGTGTGCTACCTTTTACAAATTTTTAAAAGCCTCTCTTGTATACTCCTCCTTCCCCTTAGTTTTTTTCCTCTGCTGGAATTACCGTGTATATCCTTTGGATTTACATAGTTGTTGAATAGGACCCTTATAGACTTAAGCTCTTGAAGGACAAGGATTTTTTTTTTTTTGGTTTTTATTGTTTTGTCTTTGTATCTGGAGATACTTTGTCAATGAGAGGCACTTAATATTTGCTTGTTGAATTGAAATGAATAAGGAATAAATATTGGTTAAAAGCCCTATTAAATTCAAAGAGCATTTAAGTATCCAAACTCTTGGACCTTACAAAGAGGAAGGGGGAGTTATGGAAATATAGGGCAGAGAAGGGAAAGGAAAAGGCAGAAAATAGGCATTTATTAAGCACCAAGTGCCAGACATTGTGCTAAACACTTCAAAAATATTTCATTTGATCCTCAAAACAACCCTGTGGAATAGGTAGTATTATTACCCCCATTTTACAGTAGAAGAAACTGAGGCAGGCAGAGGTTAAGTGACTTGTCTAGGATCACACAGCTATTATTAGTTTGAAGTCAAATTTGAGTTCTGGTCTTCCTGATTTTGGCCCAGTGCTCTATCCACTGTGCCACGTAGCTGCCTCTGTTCATAGCTTTTCACCATTTATCAATTGGAGAAGAGCTCATATTATTATGAATTTGAATTAGTTTCTTATACATCTTGGAAATTAGGCCTTTGTCAGAGAAACCTGCTGCAATTATTGTTTTTTCTCAGCTGTTTTCCTTCAAATATGAGCTGCAATTGATTTGTTGGTGCAAAAATGTCTTAATTTTTTGGAATTATATCCATATGAGCCTCTATTTTTTCCTTTTCTTTACTCCCTTCCTCCTCTTAACACAGAAGAAAAAGAATATGAAGTAGTAATTTACTCAGTACTATTGCTCTGTACTTGACACAAAGAGCTTCTTCTCCTTGTCCCTCTTCTCTTCCCCTTAACCACATTAACCCCACCTTTTTAAGTCTTTCTTCCTCATTCCCTATCTGAACTTAGGGTTTGCTTTGCTTGTGACTATATTCCCCTCTCTTTTATTCCATTTTTCCCTGTTTCCTTGATGAGTAGAATGTATTTCTTACACTAAACCCTTTGTGTGTGTGTGTGTGTGTGTGTGTGTGTGTGTGTGTGTATGTGTGTGCATGTATGACATTGCACATGGGCTCTACCCTCCCTTGACCAGTTCAGATGAAAATGGAATCCAAGTGATGCTTATTCTCTTCCACTTACTCCTTTGTATAGACTCCTACTTGTTTTCTCCATTATATGACATTAGTTGACCCCTCACACATTATTCCTCTTCTTTGTCTTTAATGTATTATCTTCCCTCCCTTTCTTTTCTTCTTTTAAGATCATCAAAACATAACAAAAATCATTCCTCGGCTTTCCATTTTTTTTTTTAGTCTTTTGATGATCTTTGATGACATTACAATTTTTTAGTATGATTATAACTCTCCCCCCACCTCTTACAATAATGTAAGGACCTTAAGTTTGGGTACTTAAATGCTTTTTGAATTGAACTAGATTGTTAACCAACATTTATTCCTTATTCAGTTTAATTCTACAAGCATTTTTCAATAATTTCTTATTGGCAAGATATCTTCAGATACAAAGCCAAAAAACACAAACTGAAAAGAGTGCTTGCCCTCTTGGAGCTTATAATCTCCATGGGGGCTATACATTGTGTAGTGAATACAAAGGATATACCAATAAATTCATATAACAAATTAACAAAATAGAATTATAATTGCACCTACCTGTCATGGTTGTTTTGAGGATCAAGTAAGATAATATTTTTTTTTGCCTTTTGATGAGGCAATTGGGGTCAGGTGACTTACCCAGGGTCACACAGCTAGTAAGTGTCTTGTGTCTGAGGTCAGATTTGAATTCAGGTTCTCCTCACTCAAAGGCCAGAGCTCCATCCACTGTGTCATCTAGCCATCCCATGAGATAATATTTTTAAAAGGCTTAGTAAATTAAAAAGGCACATCACAGGCACTTAATAAATGTTTCCTCCTCATCAGAATGAATCCCAGCTATTTGTAGCATATGAAAAAATTCTAAATTGCTAATAATTATAGAAATACAAATTAAAATTACTCTGAGGTTTCACTTCAAACATATTAGATTGGCAAAGTTGGCAAAAATGGAAAATGATCAATGTTGGAGGTGCTTCAGGAGAGCAGCACATTGATGGAGTTGCTGGTGGACTGCTGAATTAGTATAGCCATTCTGTAAAACAACTTGCAACTATTCCCAAAAACTTGTTAAACTCTGCATACCCTTTGACCTAAAAATATTCCTACTAGACTTATAACTCAAAGAGATCAAAGAAAGAGTAAAGGGGATGGTCATCAATTGAGGAATAATTGAATAAATAATAGCTTCTGAATGTAATGGAATACTATTGCTCTATGAGAAATGAAGGGGAAAAATTTGTTACAGAGAAACCTGGGAAGACATGTATGAATTAAGTTAGAATGAAGTGAGCAAAACCAGGAAACCATTTTGTATTATAACATAACTATTGTAAAACAATTTTGAAAAGCTTAAAAACTTAGCTCAATGTAATGATCTATCATAATTCCAAAGGACCAATGAAAAAGGATGATACCTGCTTCCTGACAGAGAGATGATGGACTAATATGCAGAATGAGACATGCATTTTTCAGCATGGCTAATGTGGGAATGAGTTTTATTTTATTTTGCTTATTTGTTAGAAGCATTTTCTCTTTCTCTTTGCTCAGCTCCAAGTGGAGAAAGAAAAAAAAAACCCAACCATTTGACAATTGAATTAAAAGAGAAGCAAATCAACCAATAATTCTAAAATCAATAGGCCTTTAAAATTATCATGGGTACACTTCATAAAAGTGAGGGTGTTTAATTTTAGACAATAGCAGAACTCAAGAAGGGTAAGGTAAAAGAAGGCTAATATTAATACATTGGAATCTTTATCATCCTTAACATAACTTTTTTTTCGTTAACTTTTTGTTTTACTTTTTTGGGTGAGGCAATCAGGGTTAAGTGACTTGCCCAAGGTCACACAGCTAGTAAGTGTTAAGTGTCTGAGCTCAGATTTGAACTCAGGCCCTCCTGACTCCAAGGCCAGAGCTCTATCCGCTGTGCCACCTGCCCCTTTTATCATCCTTAAGACAAAGCTACAACCAAATTTCTAAAGGAGGTAAGCTTAATACACAGGAACAAAAATGTTTGTTGTTTTAATTTGCAGACACTGTATTAGTGATTTTGGACAAGTTCAGATGGTTATAGATCCAGTGGCTTTCTCTTGACTAAGACTGTGCTTACAGTGCATAATTTGGGCCTCCCCAAAATTTGCAGGGTAGTGTTCTTCCCCACATCCCCTTTGAGTCCAACAGTCATTAGGCTTGACGACTGAAAAAAAATCTTTTTTTTAGTCTCTCTCCTTTTACCTAATAAAGCATAGGGATACTTATGCTCATTACATCCAAGAGTACTGGTTATTCCATGCTGGTTGTGTCATCTTCAAGATAAACATGTAAATTAAACTCTAATGAAAACCATAGATTGTTCTTGTTCGCTCATTCAGTTGTGTCTGACTCTTCATGACTCCATAAAGGGGTTTCTTGACAAAGAAACTGGAGTGCTTTGCCATTTCCTTCTCCAGTGGATTAAGGCAAGCAGAGTTGAGTGATTCGCCTGGGGTCACACAGCTAATGCATATCTGATGCTGGATTTGAATTCGTGTCTTCCTGACTCCAGGCCCAGCCAGAACTCTACTAAAAGCCACCAAGCTGCCCCCCCCCCAAAATAGTAGATCATTCTATTAAAGTGTTAAAAGAAGGAAAACTTATGGGCTACATATCAATGGTAGTTAAATTTTGACCAAAAGTCTATCAGGAATGGACAACATTTCCATCCTCAAAGAAATGAATTTCTAATGGTTTATTATACACAAAATCTTTTCCATGTCCCAGCAACTCTCCCACTTCCATAGTCATTCTCTCTATTTTGAAATTTCTTTGTTTATGCTTTCCATTTATTTATTTTAGTGCATGTTGTTTCCCCCTACTTCCTCTCCTACAGATGAATTGAAGCTCTTTGAGGTTGGTGACATTGTCTTAGTATATACACACCCTGTATTTTGCATACAACACTATGCACAGTTTGTTTTTGAAACTGTTTATTTGTTGAATTGAATTGATTTTCAGTCAGCAAGAGCAGGATTTGGGGCAGGTCCCTTTTAGATCTAAATCTATCATTTCATAACACTATGGATATTTAAGTAAAAATAACATAAAATTATTCTCTTACCCTCCCTGACATAAATTGCTTCCTTTCTATTGGCATTTTCCCATCTGCTCAAGTCTCTCCCATTTTTAAATAACTGACGTGTTAATTAAATACATAAAACACTCTTTTTCTTGACCCTCTTATACCTTCTAGCTAAGACTGAAACTCAATTTATCCCTTTGCTCTGAATTATATTTCAAATTGCTGACTCCAAGTGAATATTTTTTTCTCTCCCTTCATTATCTACCACTGCCTCTTCAACTTATCAGGGAGTAGATTTTTACATTGGGAATATAAACTTAATAGGGATAATTTTTTTCTTTTTCCAAAGTGACCTACTTCCCACAAGTCACATGAACCATACTCTAGTTCTATCTAGACTATGCGTGTGTGAGTGTGTGTGTGTGTGTGTGTGTGTGTGTGTGTGTTTTATAATCTTTATATACACTAACTCATTAGAAAGAAGACATTTCCTTCTGGGGCATGGACAATAAGTCTGGCTACAGATGAGAATCATATTTATTCTTTGATGCCAATTGTGGTGTAGTTAACTCTTAGATAGATAAATAGATAGATAGATGGATAGATAGATGGATGGATGGATAGATAGATAATATTTACACACATCATTTTGTGTTCATAAAATTCTGTTTAAAATTCACTGAAAAAATGTATTTCATGTCAGGCTATGAAACACAGGATTCAGAGTCAGGAAATCCAGTCTTTAAACTAGACAAACTTTGTAGTTTGTAACCTTGAATACATGATTTATCTTCTCTGAACCTCAGTGTACTCATCTGTAAAATGGGAGCAATAATAAGTTACCACATGGAGTTGTTGTGAGAACCAAATGAGATGTTACACGTGAAGTTCTTAGTAAAACTTGAAGCACTATACAAATCTCAACTATTATGTTGATATCAATTTTCCTTTGCTTTTAGAAGATTACTTGTCAAGGGATCACTGGGTAAGGAATCATGGTACCAGAGGCACATGGATTAGTGCTTATCTCTTCCACTGACTAAGTTATAATTCTGGGGAATTCCAGAAAGTCCTTTGTGACTCATTTTCACAACCTGTAAAATGTGTCTAGTTGGAACAAATGATTCAATATTTGAATCTTTAGAAGAAAAGTGTTTAATATATTGGAGTTATTTTCCTGGGTAGGTTCTCAAATATAAATGAATGTTCCATATACATAAACACCTTTCTCGGACCTAAATGAATTATCCAAATTTCTCATAGGCATGAGAATATCATATGTGAATAGGAAAGAATATTTTGGTCACCAGACTTACTGTGGTCAATGAACAGCATTGAAACAGGAAGTACCAATCCTTGTGATTTTCTGGGAAATTTTCACAAGAGTTGATGACTCAGACTTAATGAGCCTCCTGGTCATGACCAATTTTGCCACATTTCTGTAGGCTCAGGACTGATTCTCTCCAAGGTAACAAGATATCTTAAGTTCAGCAAGATTTTACTAGAGTGTATCTCCTTGCTCTAAGTAGCCATCCATCTCTGTCTCTGGCCTATATCAGCATTTCTGGCTCTCAAAGGAAACAGTTCAACTTCATCAGAAAAAAAAAATCCTCCCTTCCTCAAAAGCACAGTAGGAGGAAAGAAAAATGGAAAACAAAATTATTTACAACAAATAAGATTTGTCATCTCTCATCTCTCTGGCTATCATTTTAAGGTAGGTTTTTTGTGTACTTTATGTAATTGGGACCCATTCCCTAACAAAATTGAGAAAATTATATATATATATATATATATATATATATATATGTATGTGTGTGTGTGCGTGTGTGTGTGTGTATGTGTGTATACATATGTGTATTTTGTGTGTATGTGCATATACATGCATATATACCTCACAAGGCTTGTGTAAACCATTGTGATATGTTTTCAGGTGAGTCAGAAGGAAGAACTATTATGATCTAGATTTCCTGGTTCTGTTTGAATTAATGGCAGTGGTACAATTTAAATGTTTTTTTTTCTGTTATTGCTAAAGTTACAAATAACTATTACGCAATAAGTATTTATCAGCTAAACACACTGAGAGTACAGAAAACTAACCAACATCAGTAAAACTCTATAACACTATAATTGCAATATACATTTCAGTTTAATCTTGTCTAAATGTCCACTGAATTGCATGGGAATTGGAAATTTATTTGTTTTGTAATTAACAGCAGATAATCATGCTATCAGCAAACATTTATAGCATCTATTATGTGCTCAATATTGTGCTATGTGCTGTGGGGAATACAAAGAAATATAGACAAAGTGAGGACATTCAAAATGGGAGGAATAGTGAGACAAAAGCATGGAAATAAGAATAAGAATGACAGGAGGAAAACAATGGAAACATATACAGAGTAACGAGAAATAAGATTTTATGAGTAGACCCTTATTATGAGGGGCTTTGGAAGCCAGGGAGGAGTTTGGATTTCACCTGATAGCCAAAGAGAAATTATAGACTCTATAATTATAGATTCTTGAGCAAGGAACCATTGCAGATTCTTGAGCAAGGAATCATTGCAGGTTTTCAAGCGAAAACTCATTATAGGTTCTTGAGCACAGGAATGACCTAATCTAAGTTTTGCTTTGGAAAGATTATTTCAGCAGTAGAACTATAGAATAGACTGGAATTTGTGAGGAAGATAAGCTAGGAAGTTTCTATGGTAAACAAGGTAGAAGGCAGCAGAAGTCTGGGGGTTGGGAAATGGGAAAAGAGAGGAAAAGACTGATATTGAGAGTTATTTTGAAGCAAGAAACAATAGATTTGTGGGCAGATTAGATGAGGGAAATGAAGGAGAGGGAAAAATCAAAGTTGATTTGGTTTCAAAGCCTGGAATATTAGAAAAATCTTCACTCATCAGTTCCACTGGAATGGAGCAGTTGAGAAGAGGAATCACTTTTTAGAAGACAACAAGTTGAATGTGGTTTGAAAGCAAAACTTTTGAATTTACTCTTTAGGAAAATGAAAATATAGGATGACAGGGTCAAGAAGAGTTTAGAGCTGGAATTGTACATTTGGAAGTCGTCTGGACAGAGGTGATAGCCAAAGCCTTGAGCAAAGAAGCCCTCATCAAGGACGTGAATGTAGACAGTGAAGAGCAGAAGGCTGAGGATGGAGCCTTGAGATGTACCTATACCTG
Source organism: Vombatus ursinus (assembly GCF_900497805.2). Classification (NCBI taxonomy): domain Eukaryota; kingdom Metazoa; phylum Chordata; class Mammalia; order Diprotodontia; family Vombatidae; genus Vombatus; species Vombatus ursinus. Next base: position 1,525,332 of record NW_020954588.1, read on the forward strand.
GAGGATAGAATGAGAAAGAAAAGAAAGAAAAAGAGAGAAAAAAAGAATGAGGGGGATTGGTCATCTCAGAGGTGGTGTGTGGCCCACAAAGGGAAGAGTTTAGCAGCAAAAGGAAGAAGCAAGATTAAATGGGGGTTAGAAGGTAGAACAGTTCAGACAAAGAGCTTATATATTTAATCAATTAATTCATCAAAGGCAGGGGGAACCCAATGCAAATGAGGAAGCACCAATGGAATGGAGGGTTGGAGAGAGGCAGGCACAGAAAGAGAGAGGTAGGAAAAAGGGGTCATACACACAAAGAAATGAATAGTCCTTGACTCTAAGGAACTGATATTCTTTTAGAGCACAGATCCTTAACCTTGTTTGTGCTGTAGGCCCTTTTGGCAGTTTGGTGAAGCCTATGGATCCTCTTTTCAGAATAATGGTTTCAAATATATAAAAAAAATGCATAGACATACAAAGGCACCAGTCACACCAAAATGTAGTTTATCTATCTATCTATCTAACTATCTATCTATCTATCTATCTATCTATCTATCTATCTATCTATCTATCTATCT
>NW_020954588.1:1525901-1535566 GCF_900497805.2 Vombatus ursinus
TCTATCTATCTATCTATCTATCTATCTATCTATCTATCTATCTATCTTTAAGTTCACAGACCCCAGGTTAAGACACTGTAATAGTGGATATGTATGTATACAAGTCCATCTATACAAGATTCAGACAAATTTCAGGAAGCAGAGATAACTAATTACTGGAAGTAGGGGGTGTAGGGTATAGCAAATTTAAAAAAAAGACCTTCATAATGACAAAAGATTACTTTATCTTATATGTGTATGGACCACTTACCTTCCATTCTAAAAACCTATGTGATCATGCCTCTATTTTCCAAATTCTGTATCTTTCATTTTTCAATAAAAGGGAGAATATGAAAATTATTTTGCGTGATTCCTTTCTAGATTCAGATCCATTCAAAAGCCAAAGCCTTTCAGACCCACAAAGAAAAGTCTCTGTAAATACCCAGGAAAATCATATCATGTAAATAATGAGACAGGACACAAGGCAAGACTTTAGGTTATCTTGGTCTTAAATTTAGATTCTCTTTCTTTAAAAGGATACCATGTTCAGTGTACTATCCATCAGTTCACACTTCCACTTATTATGACATTTTCCTGATCCCAAAGGATTTCATACGGCTTTCTTTAGATCTTGTGTATGCTAAATTTAAAATTGCTATCCATTAGACTGTAAACCCCTGGGGCAAAGATGGTAGGTGGCTTTCTATATCATATACCACTGACTCATTGTGCTGTCAGTGTGCAACAAATAGCAGAGATGATAAATATTGTAATGAGACCAATATTCCGCCTCCATTATGATGTGGGAAATTGTTCCTTTTTATTTTAAAATGCACTGTGGGCATTAAATCTGTTACTAGTCTGTGGTGATAATAGCTTTTAATTTGTCATGAATAAAGATGTGTAATAGAGGATGAGACTGGTTCAAAGAGAAACTTCAACAGGGCCCCCAGAAATCCCTTCCAGCTTCCCTATAAAGCAAGCATTAAAATTGCCTAGGTTGTATTAGATTCAATTATTTTGTCTGAGGAATACCAACGGGGACAGCAAAGAGGTAAGTGGGAAGGAAAGTTATTCTAGAAATGAGGTCCAGATGATCTCTATAAGGGCAAAGTTTTTATCTTCACCATACCATTGTACCAATTTTAGGCCATATTGTGATTACATTTTTTTCAATCTTCCTACACTTGATTCTATTCCATTCACTCTAAAGTCAAGCGCCACTGACTTAGTGGTTTTTCCTTCCCCACCATGTTTGCATGCCCCCCAATTCCATGCCTTTGCACTAGAATGCTCTTTGTCTTCCTTACCTCCTTCTCTTAGATACTGTAGGATTCCTTCAAGTGTCAGCTCAAGTCCCACTTTCTGTAAGAGGTCTCATCTGTTCCCCCCAGCTACTGGTGCCTACCACCCTATCATGGCCTCCTATTTATTTCGCATTTTTGTTGTATGAACCTTTCATATTGTCTTCCCATTAAAATGGAGCTTTTTTTTAATCTTTATCTGTATCCCCATAGCTTAATACATAAAAACATGCTTAATAAGTGCTTTTGATTGGTTGGTTCATTGATATTTCTTCTTACTTCAAAAAATTGTTCAGCCTGCTCTTGGTAATAGACATCCACTTTGGGAACCTTCTCAAAAGGATTAATACATATGTGAGGAAGAACATTGCTCTTTTGCAGGACCCTAAGTATTTCCAATGCAAATGTCAACATGATTATGTTGATGGACAGAGAAACTGTTGTTTGAGCTGTAGGCACATTTAGTTTGGTTTCAAACTCAAAAATATTAGAGTGCCCTTTGCCAAGGTAGTTAAATTTTAGTCTTACTGCAATTTGCCCTTTGCCAGCAATGGTAGGGATTCTGGAACTAAATAGATTCAGCAGTCTCTGCCATTTCTGAAATTTTGACTCTGTATTGTGATGTGTCCCCTAAATGGTCAATGAAAATCCATATATCGATTTCAGGAATTTAAAGGGAACGTTTCCCTGAAAAGATAATGTCATTAAACAATATTGGAAGAAAGCAGTGATTGGGAAGGATACTGGATTTAGATTCAAAGAAATTGAATTTAAATCCCACTTTTATTATTCACGACTTGGGCAAACCATTTCAACTTGTTGAATCTTGGTTTCTTTATCAGTAAAATTAGGGATCTCAATGAGATAGTCTCTAGGATCTTTTCATCTAGACATATTCTCTCATCTCATTCTCACAACAAACTAAGTTATTAAGGCAGGTTTTACTATCAGAGAATAAACTGAGGCATAAGGAAAATACACTTAATGTTTGTTAAAGGCTAAGATACCACTGGTCTCTTTCCTCTAGAGCTTATGGTCTACTAGTGGGAGGATAGAGTGGGGATGAGGTCAGTCATGCATTCAAATGAGCATAAACAAGGGAAGAGGTGATGTGGGAGGAGAAATTTATAAAACGGACTCTAGGAAAATGTGAAGACAGTAAGCAAGGTCACATAGTCAGGAACTAACAAAGTTGGAATTAGAAATAAGTTCCCCAGACCTCTAATCATTAGGAAACTCTTTATAAAGCACTCTATATTAAATATCTGGCTTTGCCAATGCTTTTTTTTTTTGGAGGAAGGGGATTATGAACAGTTTTTGTCTGAAGATTGGCTATCTTTAAGGATTAAAAGTGTCAACATAATTTCCTTCCTCAATGCATAATAGGCAATGTCTTTGAAATCTCTTTTTAATCATAAGCTTGAGACTTCAGAAGAAGCATTTTTGAATTTAGCATTGATTTTCCTGAAACATATTTTTTCAATATCTTCACTAACCATTTTACTTATCTTTATGCTTAAAAACTGATGTAAGTAATGTATTTGTGTATTGTGACTAACAAGCCATTAACCATTCTTTCTTTCCCTAAGCTTATGAATAAAAACAAATGTACAAAATACAATAATCAAAACTCCTACAAATAGAAATGTAAAATTCTTTTTGTAACCATGCACTTTTCTTTTGTTTCAGTTTCCTGATTTTGATTGAATTTTATCATTCTTGAATCTGACTAGTCAGTATTGACATTTTAATTCATGTGATAAGATTTCAGACTTAGAATCTGAGCAAAAGTGATCTGATTCCCTTATGCTTAGAATTGTTATTTTGTAATATTTCCCATGCCTCATCTCCCTTCTTCTTAAAAATTTAAAAAAAAAACCATCTGTTGATTCTGCCTCAAGCTATAGTCTTAATCTCCACCCCCCCTTTTTCTCACTGACTTTCTCAAGTCCTTCAAATCTGGCTTCTGACCTTGGCACTTCATTGAAACTTCTCTCTCCAAGGTTACCAACTATCTTTTAACTACATTCAATAGAACAGAGTGTTCTCAGTCCTCATTCTTCTTTACTTCTCTTTGGCTTTTGAGGCTGGTAATCAGCCCACTTCTGGATTATTCTTCCCTTGCTTTCTGTGTCACTGCTTTCTCTTAATATCCCTCCTACCTGTCTGGCCACTCCTCATTTTCCATTGCTAAATCATCACACATTTTCTAATCATTATACATCCATAAGCAGGAGTCCTCTCTGAGACTCTGTACTGATCCCTCTTCTATTCTTTCCTTACATTCTGTTCCTTGGTGATCTGATGAACCCTCATGGGCTCAATTTATGTAGATAACTTCTCTACCCACATATATATTTTAATTGGAGTCCTGAATTCTATTCTAGCATTGCCAATTGCATGGAAACATTGCCAAGTGGATGTCCTCTCTCTAGCTCAGATTGAATATGTTCTCCTAAAGCTTCTCCTCCTCCAAACTTCCCTATTACTGGTTTTTTTTTTTGGCTAGGCAATGGGGTTAAGTGACTTGGCCAGGGTCACACAGCTAGTAAGTGTTATGTGTCTGAGGCCAGATTTGAACTCAGGTCCTCCTGACTTCAGGGCCAGTGCTCTATCCACTGTACCACCTAGCAGCCCCTAATTACTGTTGAGAATGCTTTCATCTTTGAAGCATCATTCAGGTTCACAGCCTTGGTGTTGTCCTTAAATCTTACCTCACCCTTCTTTGCCACTCATATACAATTAGGAGTCAATTCTTGTTTCTTCTGCCTCTATAACATTATTTTCCCCATCCATCTCTTCTGCTCATTTAATCCCTACCACAGGTTATGTCTTTACTAATTTTTAGCTGAACTTTTATTATAATAGTTTCCTAAACAGTTCCTTGATTTTATGTATATATGAACATACACACACATGAATACACATATAAAGATGTATATGTAAATATACATGTGTACACACCATGTGTATATACATGCATGTATATATACATATACATGTAAAGACACATACTGTGTTATAAATATATTCAACCATACATATATTAAAACATGCATAGAAGTACACGTGTGTATATAATGTAATGGAACAAGTGTATATGAAGTATATATGATGATGTACATACATGTACAAACACATGTAACCATATATATATCTATGTCTATATATAATGAAATCTATATCAATAGTGAGATCTACATCTATATTTATTGATCTCTCTCTCTCTCTCTAGATTCATTCATATTAGATAGTTAAGATGTTTTCTAAGGTATTTTTGATTTCTGAGTCTGTGATCTTGTTTTATTCTTACAACCAACTGAAATCATCAAGTCAGGTTTTACTATTTCCATTTGGTATGTGAGTAGATGAAGTGTGAGCATGCATATGCACATATATACATATATACACACATATTGAAAAGATCCACATCATGTAATGTATATAGAGCTATCCTTGGTGTTAGAAAGACAGAGGTCCAAGTGCTGCCTGTGATAGAGGGGTGATGTGAGCCTGGGACAGTCACATAATCTCCTGGGGTGTTAGGTAACTCTTTAAGATTCTTAAGTTGCCTAAATTAATAGAGGAAGTTCCTCATCACAAATTCCCAATTCCTCTGAAATCACTAATCTGCTAGTAACAACAGCAACTACAAGAAGTATATTTGTATACCATTGTGTATTCACTATGTGTATTTATTTGTTCCATAAGATATCACATTATGCCATTATATCTATGTATGTGTGTACTCTACATATCTAAAGTATTTCCATATACTCTACATGTGTACATATAGGTATCAATTAAAATATATATTGCTATACGTTGATATTCAACTATCTCCCAATTCTTTCTGGAAAGATACTTAAAATCATCTGGATAATAGAATTTTTCTTTCAAGGAGTTTTTCACCAATTAGTTTTCTTCTCAGACCAGTCCTTTGTGAAGTATAGCACCAAATGTGTTACTGTGCCATCTGCCAGATGTTTATGAGAGCTGAAATGTATAACTAGATATTAAGCCAGACCTGAAGTTTCCAGAATCCCTTCTCCTTCAGGGCTCTTTGATAGATCACACAACCTTAACCCCTAGGATAGAGATAATAGGTCAGAATGTTTGGATGGTAAAATACTTGGGAACTTTACAAATTGGAGAAGAATTCATTTTGCTGGCTGTGAAATTTCATGTCAGAAATAGCTTCAGGCAGCATCAATCCCTTTCTGCCAATATTATGGGTAACAGTGACTCTGCAAACTGTGGGACATATTTTGCTAGGTTTGCAGACAAAATACCAATAAAAATGTACCAAATCCAGTTGCTAGAAAGAGTGCTTAATACTATTTTGTTGATGATGGGAGCTAGGAGATTCCCTTGTTAGTGAAGTTCAAATTCATAGGAAAGAACCTTACTTGGAGGAACAGGCAAGATTTTTTATCTGCAGCTGACTTATGGAGTTTAGCTTTTTCAAAACCCAGGGTTTGCCTAGGGTATTAGCACCTTCGTGAAAAATTTGTACTTTCCCCAGGGCCTAATTTTCAAAGGATCATATGAACCTAATTGCTCAGTTCATAGGGTGTTGACTTTATAGAAACTTTTTAAAAGTTTTGTTCAGCACAACTGTTTCTTCAAGAAAGGGGGACTATCTGTGAATTATTCATTGTTTCTATGTCTCTAAAAGACCATTGAGTCAACTGGCTTTTAATCTCTATTTTTGCTTTTTAGTCAACTTAAGTGGATTCTATATGGTCAATCTAATTAGTTCTTTTATTTGTCTTGTCATATTTTTTTTGTTTTCTTCTGGTTAGAACTGCAATATCATACATCTGGAAGCGAGACACAATTAGATTTTAAATTAGAGATTCCTAATCTGGGGTACATATACCCCCCCCCCAAGGAGTATGAGAATCTTTTCAAGAGATATATGAGGAATATCTGGTAAATAATTTTATTTCTTATGTGCACATACATTGAAAACTCTAGAACTGATTTCCTTTCATATTGAATAAGAGGTCTTTGAAGATGTAAAAGGTAAAAATAAGAAGTATTTCATATTGCATAAGAGAAATAAGAGGGAAGGGTTACTGAAAATCAGAGGGTACAGGTATTGAAAAAGACTGGGAGCTCTTACTGTAAATTGCATTCTTAGAGGGACGCCTGGGGATGCTGGGAATTTGTGATTTTCCAAAGTCTCTGGAAATGAGTATCAGAGGTAGTTCTTGAACCTAAACAATCTTGACTCCAGGCCTGGCTGTCTATTCACTGCAATCAGTCAGTCAGAAAACAAGTCAACAAAAATACTGAGTGCTTGCTAAGAGTCAGATGTCCCAAACACAACAAAACCAAAATTGTCCCTGCCTTCAAGGAGTTCACATTCTAATGAAATCTCTAGTGGAGAAAACATCAACAGTATGCTGTCAGTCTGATTTGGTCGAGATAGCTGAGAATATCAACTATCCCATTTTTACCTTGATACAATGGGGATGGAACAGTTTACTTTTTAAAATTGGTTTTATGGGAGTGGAGGAAAAGTCACAAATAATTTGTATCCTTAAGAGTTTTTTTAATTTGTTTTATATAATGGATTAGAATATTTATATCAAATGAATTATTTGGCCTGATCCTACCAGGAATTAAGTGGATGTCCGCTCATAAATTAATCATATTGGAAAATTCACTAATCTTTCCAAATCTTTAGTTATCCAACATCTGCCTGCACTGGGTATTTTAAGAGAGGTTGAATGAAAGGAAACAACTTGTGAGCCTGATGTCCTTAGGATCATAAAACTAGGGAATCACAAGGTTGACAGACACTAGAGGACATCTAGTCTAATTCGCTTACTTTATGGATGAGGAAATTGATGCCATGAAAAGGTATGTGACCAGCTCAAGGTTACTTTAGCAGAAAGTATCGGAGCCAGAATTTCAACCCATATAATTCCAAATTCAGTGCTCTATCTAGTACAGGGATGGGGGACATGCAGCCTCAAGGCCACATGTGGCCTACTAAGTCCTTGAGTGTGGCCTTTTGACTGAGTCCAAGTTTTACAGAACACATCCTTTTACTAAGGGAATTTGTTCTGTGAAGTTTGGATTCAGTGAAAGGGCAGTACTTGAGGACCTAGAGGGCCACATGTGGCCTTGAGTCCACACCTCTGGGGTATATTTCAAAACTTCCCTTCTGTACAATAGTAACAGGTCTTTATATACAATTTTTTCCTAATCTTATACAACCAGTCACTGACCCTACATGTTCATCATTTGTAAACATGGAACCCTGACATAATCAAAGACTTGCAATAAAAGTGAGAAATATTTTCTAAAACCTGCCATATTCTACTCTAATTTTTGGAAAAAATATATCTTGAATATTGTAGCAGTATGATGTGGATATAAGGGTAGGTTTGGAATCAGAAAGACTTGGGTTCTAACACTACCGGTGACACTTAATTAGCCATGGGACCTTGAATAAATCGTTTCATTCCACAAGGTCACGCTGCTTGCCTCATAATCAGTTTTCTTTGTTCAAAAATTAAGCTACAGATGATTTATTATGTTAAATCAATGCTGAAATTAGGTTTATAATCACTTTGAAGTTTATATTGTTTTGAGCACTTATGAAAATTTAATCTAGAGAAGTCAACAAAAGATAAATAGGAATTACTTTTGTTACTATATTTTAATTGTTGCTCAATTAAAAATAATATTACATGATTGGATTAACCTATTATGAAAATTTTAACCCCAATTTTCAATCTTTAAGAAAAGAATTTTGTTGCTATAAACCTTAGAATTCATAAACATACCAGTCCCCCATATAGTGCAGCATAGTCCTCAAAGTGATAAATTTGGTTTCATAGGAGCTGAGTTTACATCCTAACTGTACTATTTACTGTGTTACCTTGGACAATCACTTAACTTCTCTGGGATATGTTTTCTTCATCTTAAAATAATGAGAAAATGGTCTCTAAGGCCCCTTCCAACTCTGAATCTATGATCCTATGATTAAAAAAAAGTCAAAGAATATTGTGCTGAAACAGAGAAAGCTCATCAATTTTTTTTTTCCCTACTGCTTCAAATATGATCCATTCTCCTTAGTTCAGAAATGTCCCAAGTAGAAGCTATAGCAGAAACTCTTTCTATTGTTCATATTGGCAGAATGCTTTCATGTGGTTAAACCGTGTTTTCCTTAACAGCTGTCTGGGGAGGATACTCATCATTATAGGGCCTGTTGTACAGATGGAAGCAGACAGAAGAGAGGGAGGGATGCAAAGCTACTGGGCTAGAGTTACATGACAAGCAAAGAGTTGAGCTGAAGCTTGCCATTGCCTGCTATGGCTGTGTGCTCACCATGGAAGTGCTAGAAGGGATTGATGATTTCTGGGGGGGTGGTGGAGAGAGAGAAACAGAGAGAGAGAGAGAAACAGAGAGAGAGAGAGAGACAGAGAGAGAGAGAGAGAGAGAGACAGAGAGAGAGACAGAGAGAGAGAGAGAGAGAGAGAGAGAGAGAGACAGAGACAGAGACAGAGATAGACAGAGGCACAGAGACACAGAGACAGAGAGAGGAAAAGACAGATAGAGACATAGAGAGACAGACAAAACAGACACACACGGAGACAGAGAGATGAAATTTGCAGAGAAACTTACAGAGACAGAAACAGAAAAAAACAAAGAGAGAAGACTCAGAATTGTAGTGATTGGTCTGCCCTTATTAGGAGTTGGGTTCTCTTGTCAAGCTAGGTAGTACAGTGGGTAGAGAATCTGGCCTAGTCAGGAAGACTTATCTTCCTGAGTTCAAATCTGGCCTCAGACATTTATTAGCTATGACTCTGGGCAAGTCACTTAACCCTGCTTGCCTCAGTTTCTTCATCTGTAAAATGAGCTAGAGAAGAAAATGACAAATCACTCCAGTATCTTTGCTAAGAAAATACCAAACTGAGTCACAAAGAGTAGGATGCAAGTGAACAACAAATACCTTACCAAGGGAGTATGCTTCTCTCTCTCTCTCTCTCTCTCTCTCTCTCTCTCTGGCTCTCCCTCTCTGTCTTTCTCTTTCTCTCTCTCCCTCCTCTCTTTTGTAAGACATAGGTAACCATTTGCAGACAACAGAGAATCTGTATGCAAGTCCCGTTTTTTAATACTTGACCTTAATATCCAGGAAGCATCATAAACAACCAGGGAGAGGAAATTGATGTCTGAAGAATGTAGGAGTGCTAAGGTATCAGGAACATGAAGGAAGAAAATAGATATCTGACTAAGGAAATGAAGTACCCAAAACAAATACTTGAGCCTGAGTCAAGAAATCAACAGATTATGGGTTTGAATAAGCAAAGGGACTTAGGAAAGATATCAAGGGTTAGGTTATTTTTTCTTTTATCATGATAA
>NW_020954588.1:1535576-1579616 GCF_900497805.2 Vombatus ursinus
AGAGAGACACAAAACTGACAACTTTATCATTTTCAATGGTGTGGCAAGGGAAAAAGTCTAAAACATAGTATGTTATAAGGGAGGATAGGCCCTAGAAAATGACCCGCCTCGGAAGTATGCCAGATACCTGAGACACAAGCTTAGTTTATAAGAAACTTAAGATGTAGTAGTAAAGATGAGACATGTCTACTATAGACTAAAATAAAAGCTGGGAAATGATTAAGTGTAGAAGATGGGCCAAACAGAGCTGGCTGAGTAATTCAGTGAAGGGTCACCCCTTGAAGCTAGGTGTTAGAGGGCAAGCCTCATGGAGGAGGTGGCCTTCTAAACTGAACCTTAGAGGAGAAAGACATAATAAGCAGGTGGAGATGGAGAGTTGTACTTTCATTCTAAGAATGTTTCTCTGATGAATGTATAAGGAAATTATGGAAGACTATGGATGCAACTAATCAAGAGGTGACTAGCTACATACTTCAATCTGTGACTGTCAGTTTTCTCATGTTTTACTGTATTTTTCTCCAGTTGTCCTTCACGTTGTTTGATGTCTTCTGGGTTCATGATACTTTCTTTTCTGTCACAGTCCTAATAACATCCTTCTTTTAAAAAATAATAAAACAAAAACAATTTTACTGATATCTTTCTGTTTTTACATCATGTACATTTCCGAGGTACCCTCTATGTCTCTAGACCTCTTCCACCTATAATAGTTTTAAAAAGAAAAAAGTATAGCAAAACTAATCAATATGTGTGTTACACACACATACACATGTTCATATTCTGTATAGTGTTCTATAGCCATAGTCCCTCTTCTCTGCAAAAAAGCTGAATAAGATGCCTTATATTTAGGAGTCAAAGTGTTATAATTTTACCATGTACATTTCACATTGCTCTTTCCATTTACATTGTTGTAGTCTTTGGTAATATTGGTTCCTGGTTTTGTTTTGTTGACTTTGCTTTGAAGCATTTCATATACTAATAGCATCTTGAAGGAAGGAAGAGAGCTAGAAAAGGTGGGGGAGGGGTGGGAAGAGAAGAAATGAAAAAGGAAAAAAAATAGGAAAAGTGAAAGGAAGAAGCATAGAAACTGTGGATAGGTGTGTCAAATGCTTAAAAAATAGGAATGCCCTGGATTTATAATACACTAGGATTCTTCTTTAGAGATGGATTTGCCAGGAGATAGGATTCACAGCAGAGTGGATACAGAACTGATCACCTTCTGTTAAGATCTGGGGTCATGCCCTGCTTTTAACACATGAACCAGGTGCTATGCGTCACTATATGGCCCTGAGTCATTTATGCCACCTCTCAGTGCCCCAGGCAACCCTTGAAGACTTTCAGTTGGAGAGCATGTATTAATATGCAATGGTAGAAGTTTCCTCATGATGACACTGAAAAGATCTGCTTGGGGGCAATGGGGACTTCATTATTGAACAAAAGGACCTCCTTAGAAGACAATTTCACCTACCAGACAGGTAGAGATGCCAAGAATAGGATTGTAGCAAGACTTTCACGTAGTCCTTTAGTATGTACCCTGCTTTTTCACAGCTGTGTGTTTAAGAGGCAGAGTTACACAGTGCCTAAAAGATGGGTTCCCTCTGCTTTTCACCGAGCATCTCCGAGGGCAACATGTCTATTGAGGAATATTGTCTTGTTTGTCTCCTGACTGCAAACAGAGAGCAACATCGCTGTCACTTTTAGAGAAGACATCTGGCCCCTGTCAATCCCCCTTCTCAGAGGTTATGATTTCTTTTCAGCCAGCGTCCCTCTTAGGCGAAGAATTGCCCAGGAAGAAGTACCAGAATATCAATGCAGATGGGTTTGAGAGGAAAAAAAGAAAAGCAAGATGAATCACTCACCTTGTTCATTTGCATTGTAAGCATGGTTTGGGGGACTGCTGTATTTTATTCTACTCCTTTATCAGCTTTGTCAGACAGGGCCTGTGGAAAATGGAAGCAGATTTTTAGGTAACTTCAGAAAAAGCATCTGATTCAATCCTTTGCATGTTCATCTATGGGTATAGAATCTAAAGCTGGCAGTTGACCTTAGAGATCATGCCCCACATAGCTTCTTTTGTAAGTGAGAAACTTCCACTCACGGAAGTTTAAGTGACTTTCTCAGGGTCCCATAAGTATTAGAGTCAGAATTTGGTCAAGCTCCTCCAACTGTTAGGTGAGTGTGTGTTATGTTTGTCTCCTTAATGGAATCAAATAGTCCTCTTCTTGTATAGACAGGTATTGGGATCAGGTAAGACCAAGTGGTAGCTCTTTAGAGGCTTTAGTTATCCTTCAATCCCCTCTGGTACTACAGTCTTGGAGAAAATAAAACAAGATTCAGCATGATAAGGACACTTAGAAATAAGGCTTGAGTCCAATCAGATACCAATGTCTGCTTGTCCTTTAATCAATAACTTGGGTGAGAAGTATGTCACTGGCTCTTTTCATTTGGTCTGCAAAAATAATCCTCTTTCTTCTTTAGGCTAATTCTCAGTTTAACTTCATACTTTTGAGTTTTTTCTTTGTACTTCATATGGAGTGGTGATGTGCTCTGGCTTGGGGCAAGTGGACATTAGTGGCAAAAATAATCCTTGTTAAAATTATTAAAAAGTAAACCTTTTCAGTTTTATACAGTTGTGAGAAGTATCATGGATGAAGAGTTAGCTTTGGATTCAGAAAGACTAATCTGCGTGTGATGAAGGCACATGTCTAGACCTCCTCTCCTAACCCACCACATGTTCTATGCATTGCAATTGTGTATATACTGAGTCTACACCTCCTTCTCTTGTCTAAATTATACATGCTTCGTAATTTCATATAGAGTGAATAGTGACAAATATGTCAGGTTCTGCCTGTCAGAACCTTGTTGTTTAGTCATTTTCAGTTTTGTCCAATTCTTTGTGACTTCATTTGGGGTTTTCTTGACAGATAGACTGAAATGGTCTGCTATTTATTTCCTTCTCCATCTCATTTTTACAAATGAGGAAACTGAGACAAACAGGGTTAAGTGACTAGCCCAGGGTCATACAGCTAGTAAATGTCTGAGGCTAGATTTGAACTCAGGAAGAGTCTTCCTGACACTTTATTCACTGAACCACCTAACTATTTCCTATTTCTTCCTAACCTCCATGTTAACCAGGTGTCATCATTCTATGGGATTTGTTTCTGCTACCCTAGGAACCACATAAAATCTCTGAACCTAAGTAGAAATAGCTTAGCGATCAAAATTCTTTTTGTTACTGGAACTCTGCACCTATTATTTTCTTTTCTGCGTCATCTTCTTTCTCTTCCTGGAGCTCTGATAGTTACTGATTATTTGTTTGGACTCTAAACTTTGTCTTATTTTCTCTCTCCTTTGCTGTTGAGCCCATTTCAGATTCCTTATACTGATTGCCTTAACTCTCAGTTTCCATGTATATCTTGAGCCCTGCTAGCCTGCCCAGTCTGGACTCTAACCTTTGGCACTCTGCATGGCCTCTGAAAGGACTTGTTTAGCAGATCGTTCTCATTTCAGTTATCATAGTCTTTCTTTGTTCCTGGATTCTTTCATCCAGCATTTTGCTTCCATTATCTCCATTTCAGTAGACAATAAATCCTTACTTTGTGCAAAGTGGCAGCTGAGTGGCACTCTCAGGCCTGGAGTCCGGAAGACTCATCTTCCTGAGCTCAAATCTGGCCTCAGACACTTGCTTGCTGTGTGACCCTGGGCAAGCCACTTCACCCTGTTTGCCTTAGTTTCCTCATCCGTAAAATGAGGTGGAGGAGAAAATGGCAAACCACTGCAGTATCTTTGCCAAGAAAATCCCAAATGGGATCCTGAAGAGTTAGACATGACTCAACAACAACAACACATGTGCAAAGTATATTTTCGCTGATGAAGACATAAAGGTCAAAAAAGGCAAAAAAAAAAAAAAGCCACCATGCTCAAGTTGCTTAAATTGTTCCTTTGCATTTCTATCCTGCATGTTCAGCTTGGCATTAGCTCCCCTGGTGACAGCTTCTCAATACTCTATGACTCAATTTAGCCCATAGCCCTTCAACTGACTCTAAATCCCTTTTAGGGTGTGTGTATATGTGTGTGTGTATGTGTGTGTATGTGTGTGTGTGTGTGTTTGTGTGTGTGTATGCATATAAATACATATAAAAATGTAAGTTTCACATGTAATACATATGAAAATGTTTTTTAGATAGAGGTCCTGAGGTGGAGTGGTTAGAATGCCAGGCTTAGCTTCAGGAGAAGCTGAGTTCAGCACCCACCCACCTACCCTTGACATTTAACAGTGATGAGACCCTTAGGCAACTCATAAACTCTGTATGCTTTTGGTATCTCCCCAGTACTTTTATTCTAAGTTGGAATTCATGTCACAGATGAAACCACAGATCTGTATTCTAAGTTCTCATTCTTTATCTAGATTTATTGTAGGTAAAATTAATAACTCCAACAAACTAGTACTGTCTTCTATATCTAAGGCACCATGCTCGGTCCTGGCAAAGAGGAGGGTGGTACAGACAGTAAAATGCAACAGAATCCATTTGTGTCCCTTGCACTTTAGCTGTTTGATGCCAGAGAGGTAAATTTTGGAATTTTCACTTGAGCCTATCCTATCCTTTAGGAGGTGACTAAGTAGCTCAGTGGAGAAAGCCCTTGGCTTGGACAGGAAGACCTGAGTTCAAATTCAACTTCAGTCACTTATTAGCTGTATGACTTTAAACAAGTCATTTAACCACTGTATGCCCTATTCCACTGGAGAACAAAATGGCAAACCACTCCATTTTCCTTGCCAAGAAAATTCCGTGGACAGTATAGTCCACCGGACAGAGCTGGACCTGAGGGAGTGATTAAACAACAGCATCCAGTCCATTGCTACTTAAATTTGAATTTACCAAAGAGAAAATTTAAGCTTTGCCCAACCAAAATAATCCATGTCATTATTACCCTAGAGATAGTCCCATCTCCAGGAATGAGATAATAAAATTGTGAAAACAGAGAGCATAACTTACTGTCACTTGAGTGAAGGATCCAGGCTCTAATTCCTGTCAGAAGTAATAAAGTGATATCAGGGACACAATTATTTCTAGTAACTCTTCATTAGAGTCCTTTCTGCATCAGAGTGCACATAAATCTCCTATACTTGGCCATGTTCGTCCATGTTCAAGTATCAGGGAAGAGTTTCTAAATAAATCCTTATGGCTTATTTTGCCTAGTGATTTAATAGCACCAATAAGCAACTGGACATTAAATTAAATTTAGTAAACATGTTTAAGTTCCTACCTAGAATGAGAAAGACACCATGTGAAGTATTAAGGGAAGATACTAATAAGAAAAGTTGATTATCTAAAATATATGGAATATGAGGAATTCAGAGAAACATAAGGAGAACTGTATAAAATGATACAGAATGAAATAATCAGAACCAGGAGAACAATACACATAGTGGCAATAATAATGTAAATTTAAAAAAAAACACCAAAAGAAAGTAAAATTATAAATAATTACAATGAAGAATCTTGATCCCAAACAACAACAACAAACAAACAAACAAACAAAAAAAGAAACCCTGCCTTCAGGAAAGAAGTGAGGGGCATAGAATGTTATACGTATTGTCAGATGTAGTAACTGTGTCCATTCAATTTGCTTGACTATTTTTATCTTGTACAAAGAGGCATTGAATGTCTGGAAATGATTGTGTCTAAGAAGAAAGGTCACTGAAATCTTATTAAAATGAAATATCATACTTTAGTATGAAAAAGAATTAAAAATGTTTCTACTTTATTACTTGACAGATCTATGATTTTTCCCTCACAATGATTATTCCCTTGACTGACACAAATCATATCCCCTCTATCCCTGAATAGGCAATTTCAGGAAATGCTGTGGCCTGAAAAAAATTTCTCATCTGAGATCTAGGCCAAACCCCTAGTTATGAGCCTTTCTGAATGTGCTTGGGCTAGTCCTGGGATGAAAGGCACGCTGTAATGTCTTACATAAGCATACAAAAAGCTTTTATCTTGGAAGGATATTCTAGAACCTGAAATCAGGGTCATGTTAATTTGGAATTATAGAACCCCACAGTTAGGAAGGATTTCAGAGATTATTTAGTTTACCCTGTGACTGCTCAATAACAATCCTCTCTTTATCATGCTCATTATGTGTCCCGTGAATATAGTAAGTGCAAACTGGTTCCTCAGGAGATCCTGAGGAAGCCCATTTCACTTTTTTTGTAACACTTCTTGAAAAAAAAATTCCTTAAATAAAATAATCCAAATCTGCTAAATTATTGCTCCTAGTTTTGAACTCTGTTCTAAGCAAAATACATCTAATCTTTTGGATGACAGTCTTTCAAATACTAGAATACAGCTACTATAGCCCTTCTAAGTCTTCTGTAATGGTGGGCTGCTCTAAGCATCCAACTAAACTGAGCAGCTGCTGAAAACTAATTCAGCAAGAAGTCTTGACTGAATCACTTAATCAGAGCCGAGTGCAGAGAACACCTGTACATCACTTTGAATCCATCAGAACTATTGTGCTAGTGACTTGTCTACACCCAAGGAACTTGTATAAAAGGAAGAGTCATCCAGGACCTGGCATAGATTCTGAAACGGAGAGGAAGAACCAAAGTCAAGAGGAGCTGAGCCAAGACCCAGCTGTCCCAGAACAACCAACTGAAATAAAGAAGAGTAGGTCTGACTGATCTAAACAGGACAGTGCTCAGCTATATCTACTGAAACTGAGGGGTGATGGTGGTTGAAGAGGTTTTATTGTTCTTTGTAGTCCATTTGACAAAGATACTGGACTGGTTTGTCATTTCCTTCTCTAGCTCATTTTACAAATGGGGAAACTGAGGCAAGTGTTATCAAGGTGACACAGTGGATAGAATGTTGGGCTTGGAGTCAGGAAGACTCATCTTCTTGAGTTCTAGTCTGGCCTCAGACACTTACTAGCTGGGTGACCCTGGACACGTCACCCTGCTTGCCTCAGTTCTGACTGAAAAAAAAATCGAAAAACAAAGATCTGAGTCTGGCTTGTACAATGATTTCTGTTGATTCTTCAAATTTCTTTTCTTTTGTGGATTCACACTGATAATTTTTTTAAAAATAGACTTTATTTTGTTTTCTTATTTTGTTTTGTTTTGTTTTGTTTTTTCCTTTTGGGGGAATACTACTAGTTAATAGTTTATTGAGTTTATCTTTGAAAAATGCACTTGTATGGGCAGCTGGGTGGCACAGTGGATAGAGCACTGCTCCTGGAATCAGAAGGACTTGAGTTCAAATCCAGCCTCAGATACTTGACACTTACTGGCTGTATGACCCTCAGCAAGTCACTTAATCCCGATTGCTTTGCCACAAATAAAAAAAAAATGCACTTGTATCGATTAATCATTTATTGCAATTTTTTGTTTTTTATTTTTTTCTTTTATTATCAAGATTCATTCTTTTTATTTATTTCGGGCTTATTTGTAGATGTTCTGTTTTTTTTCCATGTTCAATTCATCAATCTTTTTTTTCTTTTATGGCTCATTTTAGTGGTATAAATTATCCTTTGAAAATTGCTGTAGCTGCATCTCCTAAATTTTGACATATTGTCTCATTTTTATCATTCTTCTTTACATAGTAATTGTGTCATGATTTGTTCTTTGACCTACTCATTGTTTTGGATGTAATTACTTAGTAGGTTCAAGTTTAGTCTGTATACTTCACTTTTATTCCAGCATTAATTATTATTTGTAATACATTATTATTTTTAAAGGATATGTTCAGCATTTTCTATATTTATGTAAATTTATATATACTAATCTAGTCTGGGGATGCAATTAATAAAAAAAAGATAGTTTCTGTCCTTAAATAACTTAAAATGTAAATGTGGAGACAACAAAAGGAAAAAGGAAAGTGGATGTGGGGAGAAATCTGACACTAAGGGAGTACGTAGTTCATGTGCATCTTATTCAGTGGAGTTGAAAACAGGTAGAACAGCAGAAGCAGAGTAGATGGAGCATTCCATAAGGAAAGGCACTGAGAGAAGTTTGTTACTCTACCCTTTAGCCAACCTTGAAGGGAGAGGAGGTTGTTGAAGGTCAATCAAGGCTTGAGCTAGCAAGGTAATGAGATTAGAGATAACCTGGGAGGGATATCTTGTTCTTGGCAGTTGGAACCAGGCAGGGAAGTAGATACAGATTCCTTGTTTGTCCTTCATCTTTCATTCTCAAAGAGGGCCATGACATCAGGGAAGTGATGCTGTGGCATGCAAGTGAATTGAATTTAAGCAAGGAAGGGCTGTTCAAAGTCACCATCCTCACTTTCTCCTCCAGAGCCATCTGGGTCTGGTGGCCAGAAACACATCAGTATGACTGCAGATGGTCTCAGATGTCATGGGAGAACTTGGCCTTTTAAAGCTAAGGTCTTTTGCAGGTCTCAGGTTGATGGAGGCAACACCCATTTAATGACTATGGCTAGTTTAAAAAAAAAGAGGCTAAGGATGGCCTCTTTAACCTAGTTTAAAAAATCAAATTAGGAAGGGAAGACCTCTGGCCAAAACAGAAACATTTCCTATTTACATGTACTCTGAGTCAATCAGGGCCCAAACAATGAGTAGAATTTTACCTGGAACCTATTGTTGACCACTCAGCAAGAGCCAGAGTGATTTGTGTTTAAGCCATGGTCCTTAAGAAAGAAATATAGCCTGTAGACTATAAGATATCTTGAGACCTTTCTGAAGGGAAGGAAAGGAAGGAAAGGAAAGAAAGGAAGGAAAGAAGGAAGGAAGGAAGGGAGGAAGGGAGGGAGAAAGGGAGGGAGGAAAGGAGGAAGGAAGGAAGCCAGGAAGGAAGGAAGGAAGGAAGGAAGGAAGGAAGGAAAGCTGTATTGCCCAACTGGCTAATCCTTTATTCTTGAAGAGGACAATGGCATAAGGGAGAATGCCATGACAGAAGTGAATTGGATTTAAGTGAGGGAGGGTCTGTGCAGAGTCACCAGCCTCACTTTCTCCTCCCGAGCCATCTGCATCCAGGGGCCAGATACACATCAGAATGACTGGAGGTGGTCCCAGTTGTTGTAGAAGACCTTGACCTTTTAAAGCTAAGGTCTTTTGCAGGTCTGTTTGACTAAGGCAATGCCTATTCAATGATTAAGGCTAAGCAGGAAAAAAAATGAGGTAAAGAATGGCCTCTTTAACCTAGTTAAAAAAAAATCAAATTGGAAAACCCTTAGTGGTGACAGAAATGCACGTGTGATATATACTTACATTATGCATATATGTAGATTTATGTCTATGTATATGCATACATGTTATTATATGTATATAATACATATATGTATTGTTTTTTAAGTCCTGTCTGACTCAGTGTGACCCCATTTCAGTTTTTCTTGGTAAAAATACTGGAGTGGTTTGCCATTCCCTTCTCCAGTTCATTTTACAGACTAGGAAACTGAGGGAAGCAGGGTTAAATGACTTGCCCAGGGTCACTCAGCTAGTGAGTGTCAGAGGCCAGATTTGAATTCAAGAAGATGAGTAGATGGACTCCAGCCCCAGTACTGTATCCACTACACCACCCAGTAAAAGTCTAATATTTCCATTCTCTAAAGTAATGGGCCCATTTTTTTTTTTTAATAAACGGGTTCAGCTTTCCAAAATATGTTATTCTGGAGTTCATTTTGATCTCTCTCTCTCTCTCTCTCTCTCTCTCTCTCTCTTTCTCTCTCTCTCCCCTGCTCCTTCTCTCTCTCTCCCAGCACTATGCTGTTTTAGAAAGTATATTAAAGTACAGTAGTATCTGGATATATAGAGACAAAGGTCAGGTTTCATATATTCAGCATTTAACAATTGCAATATCTTCTAAACTTAAAGACCACTAATAGTCCTGGGATATTTGAATGAACCTTCATTGATATCTAACAGCCTCTCTCTTGACTAATTATAGTAACTGTTTATTGACCTTGAAATTCTAAGTTTTAAACTTTATGTTCCTTGGTGATTTATGTTTGAGATTTCCCTTTGTTGGTGAAATAAAGATTTTATCAATCAGTAATTTATCTTTTCAATACTTTAGAAAAAATATTACTATGTCTTATTAAGTATTCTCACTTTAGCATTGTTTTCCTCTGGGAAAAAATGCAATCCTAAAATTATTTCTGTACATCATATCTTCAGGGCCTGTCCCTTTGACTTAGAGACTCAAGTGTTGTTATTTCTGCCCATTGCTATGGTCTTTGTCTTGGCAAATTTTCATACAGATCTGTATTTTTGCATTTCACATCTTTCATTTTTTCAGAATTTCTAATGTCTGAGATCTAGTTTCTACTCTACCTTTAGTCATAATTTTCATCCTTATTTCCTCTTTTGATTTTCAAAATTGAGGAATAAATGTAGTGCATCTCACATATCCTTTGTATATCTATTGTGTTAATAAAAGTACAGGAAAAACTTCGCAGTTGTCCCCCTGTGGTAAATTTATGAGGACACAGACTAGATTCCTATAGCATGCAAAGGCATCCCTGGGTTACAATCTCTGCCTCTGAAAGGATTACCTCATTTTTGAGAACAAGTCCATTGGAATATTTCATTAGTTCTCTTTTCAAATAACTAAGGCTTTATTTCTGTTCCATTATTTCTGGGAATAGAATTTAGGTTTTTTTATTTTTTCAGTGAGAATTCTCAGGTCAATTTTTGTCACAGCATATTATTTGTACATTGTTTTGTGATCTTTTCCAAATTATCTAGTCATTTCACATTATTGCTTTATGAGCCTTCCTGCTGATTTTTTTTAGAGGGGCTGGGAGTGGGGGGCTCTTGGCTAAGCTTTATCTGACAGCCTTCTTACATTCCACCCCTTTTCCACTGATTATATTCTATTTTATGAGGTTTAGCTTCTGCCTCATTGATGTCCAAGCATTTTTTCCCTCTTGAGACCACCAAGATTAGATGCCTGATATCCTTTCTAATGAGGCATAGAGAATACCTGACTGATTCCATGACATATGGGATATTCTTAGGTGGACAACTGCAGCTGGCCTTGATTCCTTAACTTTTTGCCCTTTCTACAGGGAAAACTGGCTCTCCCCCCATATGGTTACTTGCTCATTCTCTTCAATCTTGGGAGTAGCAAGTGTGATGCTCCACCCTTCTCTCCTATGTTAAAGGGTGGTAATGTAGGATTAGATTGGTTTAATGCCAAGAGAGGAGAAATATATTCCCTCATGGCCAAAGTCCAAAGCCATGGTTTCAGTCCTGTGGGGTGTGGGGCAACCTAGGAACAAGGTGTTAACTAAATTCTTTGCTCAGCCATTGGCTGTTATTTCAGAAGACTTTACATCATGTGAGGTTTTCCATGTTCTCTTCTTGATACAATATGAAATACTATGTAACTAGTATCATAGTTACTACTATTTTTTAAATGAAATAAAGCTAACAAGAAAGTGATCAGATAAAAAATTGAACAAGTACTGAAGGTATTGGCCTTTATTTGATTGACTAGTAGGCTATCTTTGAAATTATATCAAGAAATCTGCATTCCTCATCTATTGCTTGTTTTCTTTAGAGTTCATTTGCTGCTGCAATAATCATGTAATTATCATAACAGCTTAATCGAAAGAAAAAAATTCATCTTCCCTTATTGTTCCTACTGGAATATTGAACCTATTACAAAGCATAGAAATAGTTGGAAAGAGGCATAAAAGTGAATTGCAAAAAGCTTACTTCATTTTATTCTTATCCCACAACATTTATTCAGTGATAGAAGAACTAACTAAAAAAGGAGGGTAAAGAAAGACTTAAATCCACCTAGTGTGCCTGGAAAGGCAAACATTCTAAATCTCTACAATGTCTAGGTTCATGTATTCTTTTTTATATCACTATACTGTTAATAAATTCCATCATCTGCTGTACTTGAGGTTCATACATACATGCACACACATTCATATATATATATGTATACATGCACACATATACATATATGATATATAGATATATAGGGTATGTGTATATGTGTGTATGTGTGTAAAACATTTCAAATGCCTCATTTAATTTTTTTCTTTACTTCATTTTATTTTAATTTTTTTACATAAAAAGTTCAGTAAAAATTGAATAAAGTAAAATGATTTTAAGCAGTAAAATCAATCTTATCAGCATAGCATGAAACCGACCAGAAACTTAGAGGTAGCCTACTCTGGAATATTTACATGATAACAGATTAAACCTTGCAGGAGAGCAGAAACTATCCTTACAAAGTATTCCCATGATCTTAGCATGCATAGGCTAAAAACAAAACAAAAACAAAAACCCAGAAAAATATTTATCAATATATTCACAAAAACATTAAAATAGAATATGGATCAAATGCCTCATTAAAGATAACTCAAAGGCATTTCTGAATTCTGAACTAAATTTTGTATTTTTTATATACGGATTAGTTTCATTTAACAATATTGCTTATAGCAATAAGCAAGTCAACAAGCATTTATTGGCATAGTTACCATGTGCCAGGCACTGAGCAAGGGGCTGGTGACACAAAGACAAAAAGTGCAATAAAGAATGCCTTATGGAGTTTGCCATCAAGCTGTATGAGATGAATGTAGGTATGAATTAGGTAAATATATACACAATATCACAATGTATATAAGGTCTCACACACATATATGATAATTATTTTTGGGGGAAGCACTAGAAATTTGAGGAAACAGAAAAGGTTTCATGTAGACTTCTACAACATCTGATTTGATCCTTAGACAAAACAGATTTGAACAAGCTCATGCGAGGAGGTAGTGCATTTCAAGTATTGGAGACAGCCAATGCAAAGGCTTGGAGATGGGAAAAATTGTGCCATGTATAAGGAAAATGATGAAAGCCAGTTTGGCTGGATTGTAGAGTACATGAAGTCAGTCAGATAATTAGTCAACAAATATTTATTTGGTTCCCACTTTATGTTTGGTACTGTTTGTAACAAGTGTAACAATGGGAGCATGGAGTCAGATTGTGAAGGGTTTTCTGTGCCGAAGAGTGGAAGTTGTACTTGATCCTAGAGGTCTTGGGGTAATATTGAGTAGAATAATGACTTGGTCAGCTGTAGCTTTAGGAAATTCACTTTGGTAACCATGTGGAGGATACCAGACTCAAGACTTACTGCCCTAATCCTATAACTCTATTTTTATGAGTGATTAAACCTAGAACTATTAAGCCGTGATGAAACATTTATTCTCTGTGGCTTTTTTGGGGGAGGAGGGGAGAATGCTTATTAAATTTTTAAAGAAACTTTCCTTCCTGTTAGAGAATACAAATATATGTCATTGGCATCTACTTAATAATAATGGGAGAGTTCAAATCATGACAAGATCAAACAGTTTCTTTACTACGCATGTGTCAGGGTGAGAATTCTTCAGTTCTGGTAAGAGGTGAATTTTAAAATAAACATTATCCATTTTTATCATTCATTTAAAAAATTGAGTTCCGAATTCTCCTTCCCTCTCCCCTCCCCCACACATTGTGAAAGCAAGGAAAGTGATGTCAATTATACACGTGAAATCATGCAAAATGTACTTCCATATTAGCCATGTTGCAAAAAGAGAGAGAGAAAAAAACAAAGAAAGAAAAGCAAGAAAAATAAATGATGTAAAAATTATGCTTCAATCTGCGTTCAGACTCCATCAGCTCTTTTTCTGGAGGTGGATGACATTTTTCATTATAAGTTCTTTGTCTTGGATCATTGTGTCATTCAGAAAAGCTAATTCATTCAGTTGATTATCATACAATATTGCTGTTACTGTGTCCAAAGTTCTCCTGGTTCTGCTCACTTCACTTTGCATCTCTTCATACAATTGGATAGCTCCAGTTTACAGGAAGTTGTTTTCTTGACCTCAAGCCTATTTTTGTGTGTGTGTGTGTGTGTGTGTGTGTGTGTGTGTGTGTGTTTGTCTGTTTGTGTGCATGTTTGCTACTTCTCCCCATTGATACTGGTTTCTGCTCTCTGGGGCCAAATAGAATAAAAGTTTAATTTTTCTTCCCCGTGACTGGCCTTCAAATATCCAAAGACAACAATTTAGTTCCCTGGACTTTCCTTCTATGCTGAACATCCCCTGTTCATTCAACAGTTCCTCACTTGGTATCCTGGTTGCCTTCTTTGGATGACATTTTCCAAACAACTTTCTTCCTAAAATAAGACGCTCAGAATGGAATGGCATATTCTTGTTGTAATCTGACCGAGGACATACATAATGGGACTATCAATTCCATGTTCCTAGAATATATGGGTAATGAGACACATGAAATTTGCCAACTTTGCCACTTAGATAACAGAAAATAATAGCGATATTGCCTTTCCCCTAACCCCAGCAACATCCTAACTCTTTGTAATTGTAATCAAAAGATAGTCAATGGCTGGAAAGTTTGTCAGGATATATGTAAGTGTGTATGTGTATGTATGTATATACTTTCAATGTATATGTATATATGTATACACACATAGATATGTGCACAGACATACACATATATCATATTGGTAAAGTGAAAAACGCGTAATCATTAAAGTTTGCAAAGCATCGCATACATTGTCACTTATAGTCCTCCTAAAAGGGGAGCGCTATTGAAAGTCCCAATTTATGGAAGAACAAGAGGCTTAGAGAATTAAAATGACTTGTCTTACCTAAGTATCTGAGGCAGGATTTGAACCTTAGCATAGACATTCCTCTCCAAGCAGGCATTCTTCCACAGTTACAGCTATTTTCCAAAATATCTGAGTTATACTATACTCAGGTGTGGTAGAGTGGAGAGAGTGTTGAACTTACATTTAGGCGGAACCTGGCTTTGAAGCTCAAACCTTCACGTTTACCAGTTTTGTGACCTTGAGTAAAATACCTAACCTTTCTGAGTCTGTTGCTTCATCTACAAAATGAGAAAGGTTATTTTTGCAATATCTAGCTCACAAAATTTGTGTGAGGAAAATAAAATGCAAAGATTAGGCATTATATAAATGTGATTTATTTATTATTTCTATGTTACCTGTTTTTGCCTCCTGTCCACTTTTATAGTTTTTCAGTCATGTCTGACCCTTCATGACCCCATTTGGGATTTTCTTGGCAAAGATACTAGAGTGGTTTGCCATTTCCTTCTCCAGCTCATTTTATAGATGAGGAAACTGAGGCAAATAGACTTGCTCAGTAAGGATCTGAGGCCATATTTGAACTCAGGAAGATGTTTTCCTGACTCCAGGCCCTGTACTATATCCACTGCCCCACCCAACTGCCCTTCCTGTCAATGACTTCCCTTTAAATTATCAACTTGGATCATAGAATACACTATCCTGTTTTCTTCATGTGCCTGAAAGGGCTATCAGAAGTCCTGATATATTTGTAAACACTTGACATCACGATCAGAATATTCCCTACCACATCATAAAAAAATAAAGAAAAAAGAAAGAAAACTTGAAACAAATCTGATGCAGTTACAGGTATCGTCTAGTGGATCCCTTTTGTTTCCTTTCCTCACTTCCAGAATGACTACAACAAAAATAGTGCTTAGAATATTTTTGTTTCTTCTATTCCGCTTCTGCCAACATCTGTGATTCATTGAGATTCTATATATCTCTGCTACTTCTTCCTATATGGAAAGAATGCTCCTGGCTAGGGGAAACACTTCAAATAATGGCTTTGAAATGTAAAGCAGGTCATGAAATGTAATTTCTGGCAGAGGCCTTAGAGATTAGCTAAACCTAACCCTTCATTTTGCAGATAAGGTAACTGCAGCTAGGGGAGGTGACTTGCCCAAGGTCACAAAGGGAGCTAGGGGGAAGAACCCAGGTCTCCAAACTCTTGCTTCAGTGCCTTGTACTTGAGTGTTTGGTTAGTACACTAGATGTATGACTTTGGGAAATTTTGTAACATCTCTAGGCCCTACTCTCCTCATTGGCAGAATGAATGGGTCCAGATTTAATGTTATACAGTTCAACCTTATGAGTATTACAAGTGTTACTATCTCCTTTTCTCATTCTAGTAGAAAATAACATAGTAACTGTTAGAGGTCAATATTAATTCACAGTAAAAGGTGTCCAAATATTTCCGTGTCCAACATTATTTCCATCAGTTATCTTTTGTTATCATAAATTTCCTACAACATTGTTCACTTTTTTGTGTAAAAGCATCACAGGCCATATACAATTCAACTAGATTATCATGGAAAGATAACACAAATTATCAGTTATTAATGCCTGTGCACAAGTTAATTTACAGGATTAAATAATAAAGGATAATTTGAGGGGGAAAAAGATAGTGAGTTAGGGATAGTAGGGGGCACCAAATAGAAATAAGAAAGGACGTGAAAAGACACCTAGGGACTGGGGGAGAAAACTCTAATCCTGCCTCTACGTTTGACCTTGGGTTCATAGAGATGGACCTCAATTTCCATATCTGTAAAATGATCTCATTGGACTATACAGGCTCAGTGTTCCTTTTCAGCTCTAAATCTAGGATCCTGTGAACCCATGAGGCAAAGAATTTCACCTACCTACCTCAATACTTTTTGCTTCTGCTAGCAAGGTAATAATTGATGTCTTAGTTTCATTGCTTCACTGAAACGTGGATGGTATCTCTCTCCAAGCTCCATTTCCTAGTCAGTAAAGGCTTAGAGACAGGTAGTTTCAGAGCACTAAATACTAGATGGTGATTTGTCAATATTAGTTTTTGCTTTAAATTCATTAGAGAGGGAAAACAAACAAACAACAATAAAACAAAACAAAACAAAACAAAAACAAAAACAAAAACAAAACCTTCCTTTACATTGTCTCTTGACAATGCTCTTTAATGGGAAACAGAATAGGAAAGCTCAATATAGGCCTCACCCTATAGAACACCAAACTTCTGACATCCTTTCCAGACCCAAATCTATTACCCTATAATACTAAAAAGGTAGAAATGGTTCTCAAAGTCTCCCCAACTTTCTGACACCCACTAGAATCTGGACTTTGCTTTCATATACTACTTTCACGCCTAGACCATAACGAGACTGAATGGAACTTTTCCTAATTCAGAATTAAAGAAATAAAAAAAAAACTCGATCAATTACTTAACTTTTCATTATGGCATAGAGATGTCCTTGGATTGTCAAAGCTTATACTAATGGAACACAACCTCTGGAAAGACTAAGGAAGTGAAGTTTTCAGATATGACTCAGGGAGAGCCGAAATTGACTAATGTTCAGAGAAGATTAGCACTAAGTCAACAATTAGCGCAACAACTCTCAAAAAAATTCATCAAAGGGTCATAATCTGTATTAGTGGAAGGAAGAAATTACAAATCTTCAGAACAATGAAGTAATCAGACAGGTTACAGAAGAGAGGGAAACCTGAACTCCAACCCTAACCTAATTCCATGTCTAACCCTCATTTCAAGTGTGAATTCATTCACAACAATATGTTCATTCTCAACTTTTCAGGAATCACCTATAATATACATCAATGACACTTCGGGATGATTTATATGTGGGCTTCTCACAGACTCCCCCCCCCTTTTCTGTTACAGCATAGGTGGAGAAGTTGGGCGAGGACACGAAGGAAGTTATGTGGGCAAACATTTCCGAATGGGATTTATGACCATGCCTGCTCCTCAGGACAGACTTCCTCATCCTTGTTCGAGTGGCTTTTCCGTGAGGTCCCAGTCTCTTCACTCAGTGGGGGGTACGGATGATGACAGCAGCTGTGGCTCTCGGAGACAGCCTCCACCAAAGCCAAAGCGGGACCCCAGTACAAAACTGAGCACTTCATCAGAGACCGTCAACGCCACAGCAACGGGTAAAAGCGTGAGACTCCCCGAGAGGACAGAAGGTAAATCACGTGGTTCCTACTTAAACTAGAAATTTATTTCAGACGAAACAATAAGGTCAGCAAATTAACGAACAGCTGTTTTCCTCAATTGTGCACAATATTCCAAATGTAATTAGGCTTCATGGTCCCGTAATCATGCCTGAATTGCAGGCAGTTCTTTGAAAAACAATGAATTAAGGTAGAATGTTATCTCTTTTTGGATTAACTTATACTCATGTGCTAGCCATCATTGTTGAGAAATAAGTTTTATTTAGATGAATTTTCCAAATGGGGATGATTGCTTTTTTAAGCCTCTATGTTATTGCTGTTGTTTTAATATAAAATAAATGTGTGTATATGCATTTGTGAAGGTTTATTTCTAATTTTCTTTCTATATTTTGCAGAATATATCAATAATAACAACCTTGTCTTTTCACATTTATTTATTTTTAATTTATGGTATTAAGCATTTCCATAACATAGTATTACTAAAAAAAAGAGAATTGAGCATGAAACTGCAAGTCTATTATGTACAACTTGCTATTCATTTCTCTCTCTTTTTTTTGTTTCTTCCCTTCCCCTCCCCATCCTAGAGATGGCTACCATGAGACACAAATAGGTATATATGTAAAATTATTCTATATATACTTCTATCTATCAGTTCTTTCTCTGGATGCAGATAGCACCTTTCTTCATATGTCCTTTATAGTTAATTTGGATATTTATAATAGTCAAAATAACTTATTCACTCAAAGTTGTTCTTAAAACAAGATTGCTGTTGCTGTATACAATATTCTATTGGTTCTGCTTATTTCATTCTTCATTATTTCATTCAAGTCTTTCCATGTTTTTCTGAGCTCATTTAGCTCATCATTTCTTATAGCACAGTAGTATTCCACCACAAATAACAACTTTGTCTTGCAAAATTGGAATCATCCTTTAGATGAACATTTTTTTCCATTTAGTAAGAGCAGATCCTGAGGTTAAATAAAGTTTTTCCCCCTTACACTGTATGACCTTAGATAGGTATACTTTTGTAAGTTCATGTTCTTGTTTTCCTATTTCTCTCCTTTATCATCCCATATAAGCAGGCCAGTGGCTTTCATTCACTTAGGAGCTTTGGATCAGGTTTAGAGCTGACTTTGAAGGTCATCTGGCTCAACTCTCTCATTTTACTGCTCAGGGACTGAGGCACAGAGAGGTTAGGCAATTTTTCTAAGGTCTCTCTAATATTAAATAGCAGTCCTGAGATTTGAATCCAGGTCCCTTGCTTTCAGTTTCAGTACTTTTCTTTCCTCTGTATTTGCACATCTGCCTGCTGATAATAGCAACCCCCACCCCCACTTCTAACTTGCTACTTCTCATCATCATAGGCTAGCAAACTAGATTTGTAAGTTTATTAGACTCTCATGCAAAATGAGATCACTGGTTTGAGTCACTACTCTGAGTGAGATGTTATGGGCCTCATCTATGAAGTTCAATTCTATTCACTATGTGTTTATTATATTTATCTATTCACTATATATTTATTACCTTGTGCCAGGGGATAGGTGGTACAGTGGATAGACTGCTAGTTCTGGAGTCAGGAAGACTCATCTTCCTGAATTTAAATCTGGCCTCAGACCCTTACTGGGCAAGACACTTAACCCTGTTTGCCTCAGTTTCTTCATCAATAAAATGAGCTGGAGAAGGAAATGGCAAACCACTCCAGTATCTTTTCCAAGAAAACCCCAAATGGGGTCAGGAAGAATCAGACATGACTTAACTGACTGACTGAAGGTAAGGGCTATGGAGTCAAAACTAAAGTCTCTATATTCAAGGAGTTTCCATTCCCTTGGGAGCACAGAATTTATATCATCAAGTATATATATACAAGATACTTTGTAAATGGAGAGAAAACTAATGATGAGAAAAAATAAAGAAGTCAGGAAACATTGGCTTTTTGACAACTTTTCTCATGGTGGTTTGAGGCCATTTTTCATTTACTTCCATGTTTATAGTTATGCACTTGATACTTTATATTGCTAGTAGCTAGATTAGTATAAGTAGAGCTTTAGAGACACTGTTATGCCCATAGATCTGTTAAAAAAAAAAAGGAAGAGGAGATAAAATGCAGGAAAAAAATCCACCTCTTACTATATCAGTTTTTTTTGGATTATAAATATTATAAAATTGTAATTTATAAAATTATTTAAATTTAAAAAATATGAATTTATATCTATCTATATCTATATATCTCTATCTATCTCTATCTCTATAGCTCTATATCTATATCTATCTATATTTATCTATCTATCTATCTATCTATCTATATAGATATCTCTATCTATCTATATATAGATACCTATATCTATCTATCTATCAATATAGATATTTTAGTAAGTTATCATATATAGATATATATCTATATAGATATATATATATCTATATAGATATATATCTATATAGATATATATATATCTATATAGATAGATATAGATAGATCTATACATATCTATCTATCTATATCTATCTATCTATCTATCTTTCTATCTTTCTATCTATCTATATATAATATATATATATAATTATCTATCTATCTATCTATATCTATATCTATATCTATATCTATATCTATATCTATATATATATATGAGGATTTACTAAAATGAAAGGGGCAGCTAGGTGGCACAGTGGATAGAGTGCCAGACCTTAAATCAGGAAGACCTGAGTTAAAAATCTGGCCTCAGACACTTACTAGCTGTGCGACTCTGGGTGAGTACTTAACACTGTTTGCCTCACTTTCCTCATCTATAAAATGAACTGGTGAACGAAATGGCACACCACTCCAGTATCTTTGCCAAGAAAATCCCAAATGGAGTCATGAAAAGTCAGACATGATCGGACAACAACAAAATAAAATAAAAATCTAAAGGAGTTTAACATTTTTAAGAAACCCTAGTAATTGATGTTCAGCAAATTATAATGTAAAGAATTACAATTATTGACCTAGGGAAGAAATATTTTAGGGGATAGTTTAAGAATAATCTTAAAAATCATCCTGAATACATTCTATCTGTGATGTTTTAGGTGTATAACTTCCTGAAGGAAGTAGGCAATACAGAACATATCTATAAGGGTCACTTTTACTTCCAGGATTCAAAGGTTCAAAATGGCTGTCCAGTAATGAAACATCAATCTCTGTTCTCTCTGAGATCAAACTAGAAGAATGACTTCAAGACATTGCAGAAAAAAAGAAGACTTCAATCAGATTCAAAAGAAAACTTAATGAATAGCAAGGGTTACTAAATACTAGAGCATAGTAGGAATCCCATTTCCAAAAGTCCTTGCCAAAGGTAGCTAGAGAAAATTCATCATCAATGACTTAGAGGCAAGCTGACCTTTCGATCCAGAGCAGCTCTAGGTTGATGAAGAGATGCTTCTCATTGTCTCAGAGGAGAGATTCTTCTTTTCCCACTGCTTTTTAGCTAGAAGAGGTAAAATCTCAATGATCTATAAATAGAAAACCACCTACTTCTGCCATTTGTTGAGTTGAGTTCCAAGGTTTTCAATATGACAGAGGTATACATGTCAATTTTTGCTAAATTCAACACTCATTTATTAAATCCCTACTATGTGAAAGTCAAGTGCTAAGCGCTTGATGAATGGATGGAGTTGAATATGTGATTAAGCATGGCTACTGAATCTGATAAAATCAATTTTGATTTAAAAAATAATTTTAAATACTATTAGGCAGGAGGTGCAGGATCTTCCATGTTGAGAAATTGTAGGAAATAAGTGCTTGAGTGTGTGTGTTTGCAGATGTTGGTGACTTTATATCACAGTCTCTGAATGAAATAAACCCCCTAAAATTCATTCTTCTTTAGGTTATCTGTTTCACTGTTTCATCAATTCCTTCTTCCCACTTCTACCCACTTCAGATAATAAGGGGTTGACTAGAATGGGTGACTTCAACATATGTTTTTTTTTCACAATATTTCTACTTATCAAACTTATCAAAGCTTTTAAATGAGATTTATAAATCTTAGCTCTACTCTTCTTCCTATTTAAATGACAAAAAAATCAAAATATTGATTTGGCGACATTAGAGTAATTTCCATGGTAACAAGCTGGCTATAAATATGGGATTATGGCTCCCCCTAAAGAGACTTGGGCAAGGTAGCAGAAAGTCTTCATCAATATAAGAAAAAGTTTAATAAGAAAAAGAAAATACAAAAATACAAAGAAAAACTGGTTTTGGATTTGTAATTTTTTTATTGTCGATTTAAAAAATCCTTATCTCAGTGGTACATATAAAATAACTATTAATGCAATGCATGTCTTTTGACTTTACTGTCTTCTTGGCATCCGTCTGTCCTCTTGTTCATTTTCAAGGAGTGGTTCATTTTGAGAGATAAGGTGAGGTGAGTAGAAAGTAAGGTAAGATGGTAACTCTGTCCTCATGACAATACCATGAGGTAAGTAGTTAGGTGTGGATGTGGTCATCGTGGGGAAGATAGGCCTAACAGGCAGTGGTAAGGACTGTCTTCAATAAAGTCTGCCAATGCTATCACTGTCAAACACAAAAGACAATTTGGTTCCCTGTCCACTGTCTCATCACATTAAGGGGAAGGGGGAAAAAAAAGTCTTGCTCTGCTAGTCTGTGAAAAGCCTGTGCTATTTCCTGTTTGTTCCCCAAAATAGCAACTGTATGTACATAAACCACAAGAATGTAGTGTGTGTGTGTGTGTGTGTGTGTGTTCAATTTTCTAATGGAAGCAGTGTGGTAAATTGGTTAGAGAGCCAGGCTTGCCATTAGGCATACTTGGTGTCAAGTCCTCACTCTAACATGTACTTGACTCAGGGGCAAATAATTTAATTTCTCATTTCTCCTGGAGACTTTCTGTTTTGTTTTGTTTTTGTTTCCCCCTTCCTAGCCATTACTCTGGTGTCCCTTTTTATAAGAAGAATTAGAATGGAAGTGCCTTGAGGGCAAGGATTGTCTCACTTTGATTCATTTTCTTTTTATCCACAGAGTACTCAGTATTATGTATAATGGAACATAGAATCTAATAAAGAAATGAAAAAAAGTCTATTGTTTTTTTCACAATAATATTCACTTATATTTACATAACATTTCATTTATAAAGGACTTTCCTCATGACAACACTGTGAGATAAGTAGTTCTAAGGAGTGGATGTGCTCATCCTGGGGAACACAGACCTAATGGGTAATGGTACTTGTCTTCAAGTATTTGGAGAGTATTTGCTGTCATTTAGAATAGACATTAGATTTATTCATCTTAGCTGCAGAGGAAAAAAAGTAGGAAGAATGGATAGAAGTTATGTGGAGATAGATTCTAGCTCAGCGTAAGGAAAATCTTCCTCACAATCAGGCCTATGTGAAAGAGAAGCAAGGTTTCGCAGAGGTAGCTCATTTCCCTTGATTGGAAGTCCTCATGACCACTTGCTGAGATGGATTTTTATTTAGGTGTGGGTTGGATTGGATTGTTTTGGAAATCTCTCTCCTCTAGCATTTAGATTCTGTGATGCATTGATTCTATGAGTAGTCTTGTCTCTAATTTAAACACTAGCTTTCCACATAATTGCCAAGATGGGGAATCAATAGGCTATGTCTTTCTTTGAAGAAATAATAATAATGATAACGTTGACAGCTGGTATTTACATAGCACTTTAAAATTTGCAAAGTACTTTCCAGATACTATCCTATTTATTATTATAACAACCTTGGGAGATTGATGCTATTATCTTCATTTTTATAGATGTGAAAATTATGGCAGACAGAGGTTAAAATGACTTGCCTGGGATCACTCAGCTAGTAAATATTTGAAGTTAGATTTGAACTCGGGTTTTCCTAACTCCAGTTCCAGTGGCACAATGGGTAGAGCACCTAGCAGCCTAGTAAAAACAGTAACTGACAATAGTTGGGTCTTGATCACTAACCACCCATGAAAAGCTTTAACTTTTGCAATGCTGACAACCAGGAGTTAGTTTGAAAACAATTTAGAACCTTCCATAGGATGTTATCTCATTGAGAGTTGTTAGCAAACCTCTTCTTTATCCATATCAGAGTAATCATTAAAAGGAATCATATTTGCAGAAACAAGGGATGCTCAGTTTGAGAACTATATTATTTCCTGCCATGAATTCAGTTGCTTTCCCCTCTAATAGTATGCCTTGCCACAAGAGAAGCCTTTCAACACATTTTATTAGTCTGGTCTTTCCCCCAACCCTCCCCGAAAGAGAATGTATTGCTCTTTGCTGTTGTGGCTTCACACTTTAGAGATGAATGAATCTGATTTTCCGCTCGTGGAAAGCTGCAGTGAATCACTCTATGGGCTTTGGAGGAGTGAGGTTTTGAAGCTTGGCCTTGTGCATTCTCTCGTGCCACTTGATTGTTCCCCAGTTCACAGAGTCAGGTCCCTAAACAGTGAGATGGGGACACTCATGATGATCTAACCTTTCTTTTGCATTTGATTTCAAGGTATCTGACCTCAAGGAGGCTTCCACCTTGTTTCCTACAACTCTGCAACATGGAAGTCTTCATCTCCTGTCTAACACTTTTTAAAATGGCACTTTAAAATCAACACTGATAGATTTGATTTGGTTGCCTTGACTTTCAAGCTACATGAGACATTAAAAATAGTGTAGTCCACCCTATCCCCCCATTTTACAGATAATAAAACTAAGGCTCAGTGAAGGGAAGCCCTTGGCCAAAGGTCACACAAGTGGTAAACAGCAGTGAAAGGATTTGTAGTGGTCTTCCAAATCCAGTTTTCTTTTCACCTCACGGGGTGTTTGATCAAGAGTTAAGCCCAATTTAAACAGAGAATTGTGGAAGAATTTCTTAGGAAAGAGATTGGAGCTTTCTTTGTCTTTTAGTTTTCCCATTTCAAGACAAGGGATAGAAGTGACAAGGATAGTAATAATGGCATTCCAAAGTGATGGAACAGGAGCATTGGAATAAATGAGGTTGGGATTCCAGAGGGGTGTTGCCTCTATCATATAAGTTGTAATTTCCTAACTTTACTTCAGGAAATAATTCCCATTTAGGAGGCCTTGGAGAAAGGCTCGGTACTTTATGATAATTATAGTGGAGCATACTGTATCTCTAAATACCACCTTTTTCCACCTGGTTGTATACAGGTCTTGATACCCAATGGCCTTTCTATAATCCTAGAGGCTCTGTTTAATACCGATCATGGTATTCTGTGGTGTCCTCCCAACAACTGCCCAAAGACTTTATGGAGTTGGGTATCTGCTCAGGGTGATAAAGAAATCACGTCTCAACATGTGCAGTTTGTGCAGGGGAAGGTGTTATGAGGTTTTTTTTCCCCCCTTTTACTGAGTTACCACAAAGAGACAAGTTCACATTCCAGGATCTATTTGTCTTTATTATGTCACAGAGTCAGAAGCAACTAGGTGTCATTGTTTAAAAAATGTATTAAATTAGTAATAGTCTTTATAACAATAAAGACAGTGACCATTTCTATAGGATTTGAAGGTTTACAAGCACTTTTTAAACAAAAGGACCTTTGAGATGATGGCACAAGCATTTTAAGCCTCCATTTTACAGATAAAAAACCAAGGACCAGAAATATTAATTTGTTCATGTTAATACAGTAAATCTTAGAGACAGAATCTCCTAAATCCTAGTCCGGTACTCTTTCAACAACATAATGTAATTATATTTTTCCTCTTCTTGGCTTGCACCACGGCCCATGAATTATTACAGCTTATAAAACAAATGTAAAGAAAAATGTATGTGATGAGTGTTACTTGACTTATGAATAAATGAATGGATAAAAGAAAAATATTAAATACTCAGAATGTGAAAGCACTGCCAAGGTTGGAGTAAACAGTCCTTGCTCTCACAGAGCTCACATTCTAATAGGAGCAGACAACAAATGCTTAATCTGCAGGGAGGAAGTCGTCCCCAGAGTCAAAGAGACTGCACCTGAGGACAATGATAAACAGAGCAGCCTATCTCTAGGTGAACTTTTACTCTGAGCTTCTTTTATAATATGGGTCATATAATTTTTCTGCATGATTTGGGAGATGAGACTGACATCTGACAAACTTGTGCCTATGTCGTTTTGCTTATATCTTGTTATATTTCTTCCTTTGCTTTGCATTTCAGATTCTTAATGGGCATATGCATAATTAAGAGTGAAAAATAAAGAGTTTTTGGAAAAAATGATCAGGTGTATTTGGAATCTGGTAGTTTATCTACATGTTATTAATAAAGGGGGAACATGTGATATCCAGAAAAGATTCAAAAAAATCACCTATAAAATGAGAAAAAATTCTCTTTCTGGTCCTTAGCAGAGATAAGATTGTTCCCCGCCCCCCATACTCATACGTTGCCTATACTCTAATTCTTCTTTCTATGTAATACATTCACATAAGCTGTAAGCTTTTTATATGAAAGGACTTTTCCCCCTCTTTTTATTCATATACTCCAATGCCTAGTGGAGTGCCTGGAACATAGTAGGTACTTGAAAAAATGCTTTTTGGACAGGACTGGTTTAACTTTGACTTTCCTACTACAAGAGCTTTCATTCTTTAAGCATGTCTTTATTTCATTTAGAAAATGTGTTGTACCACCATCATTTAAACCTAAGTGGCTAGATGTCAACATAAATCTTACCTTTAATTGACCTCAGTTAGGCAGGTGCTGATTGAAAAAAAAAAGCAGCTTTGGTTTTATAGCCATATGTCTGTGCTGCCAAGATTCTTACTGGAAAGAAAAAATGCAACATATTTTGTTAAAAAGGTGATGTCAAGCTCCATTATTTACCAATAATCAATACTGGAAAATATAATTTCTAATATTTAATAATAATATAGGAGTATTTTTTTCCTTTAGTAAGCTAAAGGAAACTTGATAAGTAAGACTATAATAGTGACTCACATTTTACAAAGCATTTCACATACCTTATACCATTTTATCCTATCAACAGCCTTGTGAGGAAGGTGCTATACAGATGAGGAAATTAAAATTCAAAAAAAGTTCAGCAGCTTCTCATGGGTCACACAACTAATAAGTGACTCAGACCAGTTTAGACCCAGTACTTCCTGACTCTAGGGCTAACAGTCTATTCAATAAGCAGAAATGCCTTCAATCTGGATGGTCACTTGACTGGAGCAATATGAATACAGATTAATTCTTGGATAAGTATAATTAGTTTACTTTTATTTAATATGGCATACTGAAGATTTTGCTATATACTCATTCTTAAATAAAGTAAAAAATTCAACAAATATCCCATAAGGAAATGGTCATTTTCATTAAAATTGTGTACTTTGAGATCCATAAAAGGTATTTTTCTAGTTTTGTATAGCAATAGCCTCTGTCTTATTGCAGGTATAATCTTTATCATAATAATTTATAATATATAATATTTTACAGAAACCTCTTTCATAATAATTTATAATGTACAATATAATAATTTACATTTTATAGCAATTTATAATCTTTAGTAAACTAAAGGACCAGCCTTTACTTCATTAATAAAGGAATATATAGACACACACACACAGTGGTCAGTGAAATTAAAGTCAAATCTGTCACTATTAGCCCATGCTCCTAATTTTAAGTTGTCTGTTACCAATGTATGACCTGTGCATGTGTGGCTAGCATGAATTCCTCCTTGGAGTACTTAATAAACCTCTCAGATGAATTCCCTAAACTAACTGGAGATTCCTTCCAAACTCTCTTCTCCCTACCCTCCCCAGCAATCTTCAATTAGTCACTCTGCATGCAAACCTGCTCCCATTATTTATCTTTTAATCTTATTGTCTGACTTCACTAAGTAGTCTCTGGAAATTTTCCTATCTAAAATTCTTAAAAGGAAGATGGGTGGGACTATTGGTTATTGTTGTGAAGAAGATGATGATGTCATCATGAGGGGAAAATCAGTTCCTCTCTATAACTGCTGTCTCAACTGATATAGAATTACATACTTTATGTCATATAATACAAATGTCATATTATATTATATATAGACATTCTATTTCATATGTAAACCTCAATCTGAGGGGTAATAGAACTGTAGATATACTCTTCCTTTTGAGTTTCACAACAAGACAATTATGTAAGAGATTCAGTGTAAAAGATGTTATCTAAGTAATATATGACTAAATTTGGAGATAGGCTGATTTCATGAAGACAGCAAATAACAGTGGACAGCCTGCAAACTCCACTGGCATTTTATCAAGAACTCAAGAAAGCATGCAAGCTTGCTGGGTGAACTCCTCATTGGAAACTTCTGGGAGGACATGAAGAGTCTCACAGGGTGAATAGTTATAAATGTGCTTCCCTGTGCATCACTGGAAGGAATGCTCAACTCAGTGAGATAACAGATTTCTTGGAGTATGGTTTGCTTTTCTCTTTTGTGTGAGGATTTAAATTTTAAGCATAGAATCAAAGAATACACAAGTAGAGGGATGAATTTGAATCACCTCAATTCAGTCCAATTTTTAAAAATACCTACTATGTGCAAGGCACTGTGTTAGTGATGAGGGGCACAGAGACAACAATGAAATAGCCCTTACCCTCAATGAGCTTATAGTTTACTGGAGAGAAACAATAAGCACATGAAAGTCAGTATACAGTATAACAAAGTAAATACAACTTTTATCTTCAACGAGTAGAAAAGAAGAATATAGCTAGCATAGATATAGATAGATAGACAGATAGATAGATAGACAGACAGATAGATAGATAGATAGATAGATAGATAGATCTTACTGTGAGGTTTGTTAAGTGCTTTATAAATGTCATCTCATTTTATCATCAGAATAACCCTAGAAGGCAGATGTTATTATTATGACCATTTTAGAGATGAAAAAACTGAGAGAAATTAAATGACTTTCCCAGGAGTATACAGCCAGTGTCTGTGGAAAGATTTGAATTTCAGTCTTCCTGATGCCAAGTCCATCCAACTATAAAACTAGTTCTTTTAAGTCATTTTCCACAACTTATTTTTTTTCTGTCTATATTGACATGTTTTCAGGATTTTTTCTCCACCTTTGGGCTTTGATGACATTGAAGTAACTTTTCCTTGTAAAGTTGACTTTCTACTTGAGGCAATGAATAAAGTTGAATAACACCAAGATTTCGGGAATGTACTTCATTTTTGTGCAAAGTGGAATGATATCCCTTTAGAATGAATTCTTCCATGAGACATCAGACTGCACACTTTAAATTATGTCTGGGGTCTTTAATTTTCTTGAGTTTCTTGCATGAAATAGAAAATATGCAATATGCCTATGGGCTTCCTTAGTACTCAGGTCATAACTCTATTGAGGTGCTTAAAATTAAAATATCTATGTGGAATGAAACTTAAAACCATCTTCCCTCCCCCTTCCAAGGCCCTTGAGAATCACACTGGTCATTCTGGAGCAAAATCCAGGAATACAAAAAAGATGAGATACAAATTCATATACAATATAAATTTCCCTCTATTATTCCCCCCCCAATACTTCCTCCCCAAAGCAGAGGGAAATCTATTCTAAATTTGCCACTGATTGATGTGCAACTCTAAGTGATTTGCTGTTCTTTGAAATGGGAGATAAAAATTTCCAAGATTAATGGAAGCTGCCACTGGTGTCAACCAAGCAGAAGTCAGACGCTCCAACAATTCTCTGCCTTCTCCTTTATTGGAGATCTGTTTTTACGTGTTTCTCTTTGAGATAGTATCACCAAGAGTATATCTTAGGAAGAGAATCAACCACTATATATAATTTCCAGAGGTATCACCTTAACAGCAGCAGTTGATGGTTCCTAGCTAAGGGCACATTTCTTTTAAAAAAATTAAAAACAAACAAACTTTTTTATTCCCCAAAGCTTGATATTCTTATACACTAAAGAGAAGTTTTACTGCGGTTAAATGTTGATCATGAGTCACATAATTGATCAAAGTTTACTGATCAAAATCCTTAGGGGAACGGCACAGCCTTCCCTTATCTATTTACAAGATCCTTTGATATAAGGGACTCCCTCTTGAAATACAGATCTTTGCCTAATCTGTAACTAACACAAAGTTAAACTGTAGCATTGGAAGTTTAAATGTCCAACCCAGAATGACTCAGTATGTGCTAGAGGCAAGGCTTGAACCCAGGTCTTCTAGACTCTTTTATTCCAGATTCCCTCCAACTTTTGTCTCCAAGTTACCATGTTTTAATGGTTTTAAGTGCCAGGGTTAGTAAGTGGGAGGACTGGTTTTAGAGTCAGAAGACCTGGGTTCAACTCAGATCTATTATTTACTAGCTGCATGACCCTAGACAAGTCATTTGACATCTTAGAACTGGCTTCCTTATTTGTAAAATAGATATGAAAATATCTATCTGTTGTGAAGAAATGATGTTGTTTGTTTTTTTTGTAAACTTTAAAGTGATATAGAAATATAAACTAGTTATGAACATTTAGAGGGGAAAATGTTTGGGGCCAAAGAAATATAGAAAGTGAGGAAAAATGGTGAAGCCACAGCCTCTGTTATATACACTACTACAGTAGTCACATAGTAAATCAATATAGTAGAAAAAGTTTTGTATTTGGAGGAAAAAAGACTGAGGTTTTCATTCTACATCTCATTTTATATTAGACCCTAGCTCCATCATTTGCAAAATGAGAGAGTTGAACTATATGATGTTTAAGGTCCTTTCTAACTTTAAATCTGTGATCCTATAATTTGCATATCCTCAATTGTTGTAGGGAGTGGGGAGGGAACAAGCATTTATTAAGTATTTACTATGTGCCAGGCACTGTGCTAAAGAGTTTTACAAATATTTGCCAATATAATATTAGAGATTATCTCATGTGATTAAGAAAGAACTATAGATATTATCTTCAAGACATCTCAAGAAGTTGTGCCATAGTAGATGATTTGGTGGCATTGTGGGCAGTTTCATTCAGTGTTATTTTCCAATATTTAAAGAAACTACTACTAGTACTAGTACTAGTACTAGTACTAGTGCAAAGATATGAAAAAGGGAAAAGAGAAATTTCTGCTTTTGGATCCTATACTCTTTGTGGGAAAACAAAAAAAATTAAAAAAAAAAACAACTAGTACATGGCAATCTACTTTCTGCTGACCACTGTCAGATGCTATTCCCATTTTGTGAATCACGTATTCCTATACATTATTAATAGAAACAGTGATTAAAGAAAGAATTATGTTGAGGAAATATGAGCTGATATTGAAAATGTTATTTGCAATATTTGTTAATATCATGAGGCCGTCAGTAGAACTTGACAAAACCTGGTCTGTGTATCTATGGAGAATATAGCTATTCGAAATAATTTTAAAATTTGTCAGATTAGACAGTTTTAGTCTGGGCCTTGTTTTCATAATGGTAGATGGACTCTTTTACACAAGATCAAATGAAATGTCTGGAAGATGCTTTGGATACTTCAAAGTGATATGTAATGTCAGCCATTACAACTACTTTCATCACTACCACTACCAGTACTAGTACTGCTGCTAGTTGTTTTTTTTTTTTTTTCAGTTGACTCAGTCATGTCTGACTCTTCGTGACCCCATTTGGAATTTTCTTGGCAGAGATACTGAAGTGTTTTGCCATTTCCTTTTCTAGCTCATTTTATAGATGAGTAACTGAGGCAAATAAGTTAAGTGACTTACTCAGGGTCACACAGCTAGTAATTGTCTGGCTGAATTTGAACTCATGAAGATGTCTTCCTGACTTCAGGCCTGGCACTCTACTATTTTGCCTAGCTACCCTGTTTAGTGCTTACTGCTAGGTAAGGATTTAGAAAAGGAAAAAGAGAAACATGAGAATTTCCCAACTCTTCTGGACCCAATATTATTTGTAGAAAAAAAAAGAAAAAAATAACTAGCATATGGTAATCTACTTTGTTGACCATTTTCTCTACCTTGTATCTCTCTTCACTTTCCTTATTTTCTCCATCAATCAATAGATCTTCAAAGAATATATAACCTGCAAATTGTATGTTAGTCACTCTGGAGAATCAAAGGCTGACATGGCCTCTACCCTAAATAAAATTTGTTCTAGGTCTAGAGTTTGCCATCTAGTTGTTCCTTTTTTATTAGTTTCACAATCCATGTTGCTCTCTCTGTGATGAAAATTTCTTCCTCATGCATTCTCTCTGAGAGGATAAAACCTAATATCCCAGGAGAGTCTGGAAACATATGAGAAGAGATCATCTTCTGTTCTCTCAGCCTCCTTCTCTCCTGCTTCCTTTTCCCCCAACTCTTTCTTTCCTTCATTTCTAAATGCTGTTGTTGCCATCCCCCTCTTCTATAGTGCAAAATCTAGAGGAGAGGAAAGCATGGACGTGGAAAAAAGAGACAAGTGATATATATATATATATTATTCTTTGATTCTACTTCATAAAGAACATTTGGACAATCTCTGTTCACTTTACATCTGCACAAAAGGAACGGTGCCTTTTTAAGTTACTGGAATGAAATAAAGTGCATGTTCCAAATTTTAATGCACTGAAAAATTTGACCAAATAAGATCAGAGAATATGCAGATTAAAAAAATACAAGTTCTCCCTATAAATAAAATACTCAAGCATTTAATTATAGCATTATGTTCCCAGATTCTCTGCAATCAATTCCTTTCTCTTAACAAAAGCTGTCTTATTTCCGTGGAGATCAACAAAATAATACAGGCAGGAAATATTATTAAAGAACACAAGCTTTCTCTTCCATGTTTCCTCCCACGACCTTAATGTCAACCATTTGTTCTATGGGAAATAGTTTCAGTCACCCCCCCCAAAAAACAAACATCTCTAGAACTGTCATCACAAAACATTTAAACTCCATAGCAGGTAATGCATATGTTACGGGAATGCCAGCTGGCAATTGGGGAATAATCATAGCTTTCTGAACCCAATGTTAAAGTAAAACATAGTAACTCAAAGCATTTTCCATTTTTCTCCTCAGCATTCCTTTTTTTTTAAATTGTTCCCTGTGAAATGCATTACCATTTTTTTTTGGTGTGAATCTTAGAGGGCTGCATGTGGGCAGGAATAAGCATTTTTAACTCCATTCCAGAAAAGATTAAGCTATGGGTAGTTATTGGGAGGTATATGTGAGTAGCCAAAATAAAAGTAGGAAAGGATGGAAAAAATAGCATTTCATCTCCTATGATTTTTTGCAAATGATATTTTTGAATGCCTGAGGCAGTCTTTCTTGTTTAAAATGACAGGTGCAACAAATCAGTGCCAGGATTCACACTGATAATTTTAACTGACATTTCTATAGTACTTTAAAGTTTGCAAAGCACTTAGCATACATGATTTTGCTTGGACCCCACAACAACCTTGAGATGAAAGTATTCTTGGTGTTTCTATTCTCATTTTATAGATGAGCAAACCAAGGCTCAGAGTGTTTGTGACATCCCTGGTTGCATCACTAGTAAATGTCAGAAGTCAAATTGGAATCTCCATGTACCCTCTTCCAGGTTTGCCATGCTATGTGGTACACCTTACTACTGCTACTATTTAACTCTGCACATCTTTGCACCTGAGCTAGATTTGGCACAATTCTCATGCCAGTCACTCATTTATCATCCTTAGTGTCAACTTAGTACAAGGTATGTTATCACAGTACTGTGGCAATCTGGTTCCTTAGGGTTTATAAGAACCTTGAGACATATGGGTAATTGACTGCATTCCCAGTTTTCTGGGGGGTTCAGCAGTCAGCCATTGGCTGTGATATGTAAAACTTTGGGTACTACAAGACCCCGTCATCCTTCAAATGCTCTGGGACCCATAACAAGCACACCTATTGGTTTGGGATTCTTCTGTTCTAGGATTACACTTCAGACCAGAGTTTAATTTGAGCTGAAAGCTTAGAAAGGAAGTGGAAACAAAATGCTTTTCTTTTCTTTTTTAAAAATCACTTGTAGTTAAATTTTGAGTTCTAAATTCTATCCCTCCCTCTTTCCCTCCCCTCCCCCTTCCTTGAGATGATAAGCAACAAAATATAGGTTATACATGTGCAATCATGTAAACATTTTCATATTAGCCATTTTGTACAAGACTCAAATAAAAGAAAAAATGAAAGAGTGAAAAATAGCATGCTTCATTCTATATTCAAACAATATT
Organism: Vombatus ursinus; assembly: GCF_900497805.2. Classification (NCBI taxonomy): domain Eukaryota; kingdom Metazoa; phylum Chordata; class Mammalia; order Diprotodontia; family Vombatidae; genus Vombatus; species Vombatus ursinus. The sequence continues at coordinate 1,569,448 of NW_020954588.1, forward strand.
ATTTCTTTCTTTGGAGGCAGATGGTATGTTTCATCATTAGCCTTTGGGATTATCTTGGATCATTGTATTACTGAAAATAGTTGTCATTCATAGTTCTTCATCAAACAATATTGCTGTTACTGTATACAATGTTTCTCTAGTTCTGTTCATTCACTATTCATCAGTTAATGTAAGTCTTTCCAAGTTTTTTTCTGAAATCATCCACTTGTCATTTCTTATAGCACAAAAATATTCCACCACAATCATATACCACAGCTTGTTTAGCCATTCCTCAACTTATGAGCATCCCTTCAATTTCCAATTCTTAGCTACCACTAAAAGAGCTGCTATAAATATTTTTGTACAAGGAGGTCCTTTTCCCTTTTTTGGGATGTCTTTGGGATATAGACCTAGTAGTGGTATTGCTAGATCAAACGGTATACACAGATTTATAACCCATTGGGTATAGTTCCAAAGTGCTCTCCAGAATAGTTGGATTAGCTCACACCTCCGCCAACAGTGCATTAGTTTCCCAGTTTGACCACATCCCCACCAACATCCAGCATTTTCCTTTTTTGTCATATTAGTCAATCTGATAGATGAGAGATGGTATCTCAGAGTTGTTTTAATTTGCATTTCTCTGATCAATAGGAATTTAGAGAATTTTTTTCATATAGATAGCTTTAGTTTCTTTGAAAAATGCCTATTAGGGGACACTAGGTGGTATAGTGGATGGAGCACCAGCCTTGGAGTCAGGAGGACCTGAGTTCAAATCCGGCCTCAGACACATAACATTTACTAGCCGTGTGACCCTGGGCAAATCACTTAACCCCATTGCCTAGTCAAAAAAATGCCTAACAAAAAAAAAAAAAACATTTATGGAGCAGCTAGGTGGTACAGTGTATAGAGCACCAGCCCTGGAGTCAGGAGGACATGAGTTCAAATCCGGCCTCAGACCAAACACTTGACACTTACTAGCTGTGTGACCCTGAGCAAGTCACTTAACCTCAATTGCCTAAAAAAATGCCTATTCATATCCCTTAATCAATTATCAATTGGTGAATGACTCATATTTTTGTAAATTACACTCAATTTCTCTATATATTTGATCAATATATTTGAGAAATGATACCTTTATCAGAGATACTTGTTGCAAAAATCCCCCCCACCCCGCTTTCTGTTTTCCTGTGCCATCTTGGCCCAGGAAGTCTTATTTTTCCAATGATACAGATTTCAGGCTAGTTCACTGAAGGGATCAGCTGTTTTGTGATGTAACATATAAAACATTTGAGAGATATAGTTTCTGGATAATTAATCATTTTATTAATTATGCTAGCAATTAATTAATAAAAGGAGGTTAGTGGCAATCATCAATTGCAAAGGACCCCCCCCCCCCATGGAACATACTCAATACTTATATTACCCTGGAAAAGTCGTGTTCCTGAGAGTGTCAATCAACTCTAATTGGTTATCAACTAATGAGAAGAATGAATAATATAGTGAGAGGAGGACCCATTCTAATGAGAGACTGGGTGACATAACTCTGATCACTCTAGATCCCAGACCACTTCCACACTCTAGCTATCTAGACAAAGGTTTTAACTTTGCCCCTAACTCAAGCCCCAGTAGAACACGACTGCTTCCCCATTTGGGTGGTGTCTGGAGAAGATACAGGAGAAAGTTAATTTAATGTCATTATCAGTAATATCCTTCAGATGCTGATGACCCAGTAGATAATGAGGAGATATGAAGGGAGAAAACCTTGGATCTCCCAAATAATTGGTTATTTAATAATGATTTCTCTCATGGACAAGAAAACTAAAGATATTGTTTACTTCCCTCACCTGTACAACTCCATTCCCTTAGGAATTTGATTTTATTTTTCATTATTCCCCATCATGCACAGCATATTCCAATCAGACCAGGGTCCTGGGAGTATCCTAGCAGGGCACTATAATGCATTCATATGGGTGATGGATTTAGAGTTAGGGGATCTGAGTTCAGATCCTGTCATGTGTAACCTTAAGTAAGTCAATTCACTTTTCTGGGGATTTGTTTAATGGAATATAAAATAGTCTTATAAGGTCCCTTTCAGTTCTTTATCTTTGATCTAATGAATCTCAGTGTTCTTCTCCATTCACATCTGTTTTTTTGGTTTGTGTTAGTCTTCCCTTGTTTGCTTGATACAATGGAGATCTTTGGACTGTGATTGAGAAAACATGATTTAGAAGAATCTGCCTAAAAACTCTCTGACCATGAGAACATCTCTGAAGCTCTCTAGACTATAGATCTCCATCCATTCTAGTTCTGTTAAGTCATTTTTAGTCATGCCTGACTCTTTTATGAGACCTCATTTGGGAATTTTTGGCAAGGATGCCGGAGTGGTTTGCCATTTCTTTTGCCAACTCATGAGGAATCTGAGACAAACAGGATTAAATGATTTGCCCATGGTTGCACAGCTAATAAGTGTCTGAGGTCAAATTTGAACTCAGAAAAGTGGAGTCTTCTTCACACTAGGCCTAGCATATTGTCTACTATATCACCTAGCTACTCAATTCTAGTGCCTATGAATCCATGATCCTTCTTTATATCTAGCAATATCACCTTGTTTTGTAAGTTATGCCCATGCTTCAAGAAGAAATTCCATTTTCACATCATCTTTGCAACCTTTCTGTATTCCTCTAGCCTTAGATTACATTTTCCAGCCTTGAACTTGAGACATCTAGGTGGTTTAGAGGTAGAGCAATAGGCCTGAAATCAGGAAGAACTGAAATCAAATATGGCCACAGACACTAACTAGCCGTGTGACCCATGGCAAGACACTCAACCTTTATCTCCCTCAATTTCCTTAATAAAACACCTACCTCCCAGGGTTTTTGTGAGAATCAGATGAGATCATTATAAAAAAAGCTTAGCACAGTTTCTGGCATATAGTAGGGGATTAATAAATGCTTGTTTTCTTATTTTCTTGAACTGTCAGTATCCTTGTGATAGCATTTACTTCAAAGCAGTGATCTCTTTACAAATGAACTTTAAAATAAAATTATTTAATACAGATGCCATCTAGTCTATTTCTTTTCTTTGGTGAATAAAAATGAGAGCCAAGTTAATACTAAGTCTTCTACAGGAGGATAATCTGAAGAGAATAAACAATAAGAATTATTATAATTTGTCTGGATAATTTCACTTGACCTATAGCCACTGAAGATTCTAGGTTTGTTGGTATGAAGGCAACTCTGGGAGAACAAGATGGAAAAATGATGCCAAAAGTGTTAGTTCTCAAAAAAAAGAAAATGAATTTTAAAATCCAAGGGGAAATTGAGCTGGTTTCTTCAGAGATATGGCTTGATCACAGTTGAGCTTACCTTCTTTTTCACCACTCTGATAAATTGGACATTTCTCTCTCACAGTAAAATCAAAAATCATAAAGGGGACTTTGAGCCTTTGTGGGTGCCTGCTAATCTTTATCTCCTCACTGGTCAAGATATTTGAGAGCATAATTGAGTCTTGGCAACACAGTCAATAAAGTATGCATTTGTGATTTTTTTTTTAACTTTCCTTCCTCTTAAATGGATGCCCTTGATTTCATCCAGCCTTGATTTCATCCAACCATCTATCCACTAATCCATTTCATTCTAATGTCAGAAGGCAAACAAGGTAGAGTTATCAGTTAAGGAAGCTAAAACATTTGCTTGAAACATGAAATGGCTAAGAGATTGTTTTCTTAGCCCTAGGATTAGTCTGAACAGTTCTTCACTGTTCAGCCTCTGACCACAAAGGTGTTATATCTGTAGGCCATGCATCCTCTGTGAAGTGTTGCTTAGCTGCCCTGGCTGCCTTTGTTTGTGTCAAATGGAATTAGAGTCACCCCTGAGGATGCTTGGTGACAACCTAGAGAAATGGCTGTCTTGGGCAGGTTTGGGACAGGATCACCTTGTGTTCCTTTGATGGATTCCCCATTGTTCCTGGGATGAAATACTGGGGATAATTCTGTTTTCAACTATTTTTGCTGCAGGGACCGATTTGGTTCTTGCCTCTGATATTGTGTTTCTTTAATCTTAATCCTAGCTTTTTTGAAATATGAGTGTCAATAGTGAAAAAGGCTTGCCAGCTATATCATCCATTTATCACCAGGAGGATGCTTTTAAGAAAGGTCTTAAATGAAAGAATTGTACCAAAGCCAAAAGAACTGTGTCTGGGGATTAGTGAAAGCTTCCCATTGTCTGACCTCAATTAGAAAGGGCAGACATGCTTGGAGGGACTGCCTTGGTAATAATGTCTGAAGTGACTTTCTGAAGGTTTGACTTAGGCATCAGCTAACCTGACGCTCTTTGTCCATCATTAGAGATCTGGTAAGATTGGTCATACTGTCTATCAGGAAACACCTTGCTTGGTTAGGTAACAGTCTTTCAAAAGTGATATACTGGGATTTAAACCTGCATCTAACTAAAAGCCAGCCCTAGGTCTTATAGGGAAGTAACAATTCTCTCAGGAAGAGAAATGAAAAACTCAACAGTGACAACAACAAAAATAAACAATAACAATAAAAGTTAGGAGAAATGGAAAGTCAAAAGATGAAAACTAAATGGACCCAAAGGGAAAAAAACCAAAGGATTCTAGAGACAGAACATGCTTCACTATATTTTGATTCAAAAATAAAGAATGTGCTCCTTTTAAAGAACCTCATCAGAAAATTATGACTATTTAATAAAACCATCTCACTATTCCAGTCTCTCTCCATATATATGTAAATTAAATAGATATGTAGATACATCCCCTTACCTCCACAATGTGTTTTGCATTAACCCCATTTTTATTAAAAATTTTGAGACCCCAGGCATATAATTTTTATTGACCCTCATTAGGGGCAGTTCATCCCTCTCCAATAGTGGGTCACACCAATATTTTTAGGTATTGTCCAAAAAACCAAATCTCATCCTCAGACACTACCTACTTAGCTTGTTGTTCACTACTCTGCTCTATCTTCCTGGGAAATCCTCACTCCCTGAGCCTGTATACTTCTTTAGTCAATAGCAGATAGTATGAGCAATCACATCTAACTAAAGGCAATTGATTGAAAGCTAATTAGAGTACTCCCTGCACAATATTAAGGCTATTGTTTTTTTTAATAGCTTATGTTTGTTGCTTATTTGAAGTCCATTTTAACAGAAAACAATCTGATTGAAATTTAGAAAATTCCTTGAAACTCCCGTCAACAGTTTAGCACCTGTGTTGAGGCTATGGCTCTGAAGGCTAAATCATTCCCAGTATTCTCCTTTGATTGGCATGTCAATGAAGAATAAAGAATCCGAATGAAAAAAATCATTCTCTTCATTGGGAAAATGGGAAGCACAATTGTTTCATGACCTCTTGATAACTAATAATGTAGAAATCCCTCAATCATTTGCTGGTTTAATATTAAGAAGGCCCCAACCCCTATTCAAAGGATAGAGTCTCATCCACTGTCATAACAACCACTTGCTATCCTTGGGTATGAGACCCTGCAGTATTGCTTAAAAAAAATCTTTCATAGTTGTAAAAGTATTCAGTCTCTCTCCTGACCTTGTACAGGGAATATTTTACTATTCTGATTATAAATCCTGTCCCCTACATTCCAGAGGTTTTGCATTTCCCTTTTGTCTGATCTCCCTTTTTTCTCTATTCTTCCTTCAGTCATGAAATGCTTTTCTTTTCAATCCTAGGTTGTCACAGAATAGTTCTGATTTGTTGTGTGCCTAAGTGGACCTAATAGGTTATAAAACCAAATTTGTACCCCAGGAACCTAAATCTGTCTTTAGTTAGCATGAGCATATTTCTTAGCATGCTAATAAATATCTTTGCTTTCTGTTTGACTTGCCATCTTTCATCTACAGTCTTTAGAACCCTGCTGAAAGGTATGCCTCTTAAGAGGTTGAGAGGATTCTACCTTGCACTCTTTTGGTACATATTAGCATTTCTCTCTCTCTCTCTCTCTCTCTCTCTCTCTCTCTCTCTCTCTCTCTTTCTCTCTCTCTCCTTCCCTCCCTCCTTGCATCTATCTATATGTCTATAATTCTGCCTCCCCCCAAAAAACATTTTAATGTACCCTGCCCACTGCAGAAAACTCTGTTGAATATAATGTTCCATATTTCCTGATCTCCCATTTGAAATTTCTGTTGTTTATCATTACCGTTTTGGGACATAGAAGTACAAACCTCTTCCCTTGAAATAGATATCAAACTATTTTTCATGTATTAGTAGCTCTCTGTCTAGACTTACTTGTTAAAATAAATATTATTCTATTATTTATTACATTTCCATGCCTTTAAAAAATTCAGTAGTTGAAGGCGATGTTCATAAATAATGGTTTAAGAAAAAACAATAAGCACCTTTCAAATGCTGAAATAGTAATTGAAGAGAGGGAAAGTGTGGGGTAAACAAAAAAGGAGAGAGGGATATTATAGAGGGAGTAGGGAGAGAAAACAGGAAATACTGTTGGTAACAGCAAATGGAAGAGTGCCTAGGTATGGCCCCATCAGAGCTGAATCGTTGTTCTAAGTATCTGATGATGTTGGCCAAGTCATGTAACCTCATTTTTGTCTTCTGTAAAATAAATGGAAATGAATGATCACTCAGATTCTTTCCAACTCTAAATTCTTCATGTCAGTGATACACTCTAGATTATTCAACCAAAAGGCTTCCCTTGGGAGAAAAGACCAAATTAATTTGGCAGACATATGAGGAATATAACCCAACTAATATGGCTGTACTACTGCATTTGGCAAAGGTACAGAAAGAGAATTACTTAACCAGTATAGAGATCCTGAAATGGACTCACTACATTCAAGGAGTTTTCAATGTGCTAGATGATTATGCCTCATATATCTTCCTTTGATAGACCTAAATTCAGCTAATTCTATATTTCAAGAAATAGAAATACAGCTGTACACTCCTTGAAATTAGCTCTACCAGGTTTATTGATACAGATTTCTGGAGGTATATGCAAACAGAATATAAAGAATGCACAAGACATTCAACCATATGATTCAGACCATTTGATTCCCTAAGAGTCTATTTGCATCCCTAAGAGGCAAAGAAGGATATGTCAGAGGTTCAGAGATTGTTACTCTGTCCAAAATTACATTAAAGACTGGGAAGAATATTGCTTTATATGCTGGAAGGCAAGTGCATGTAGGACCTTTTTCCAATTGCACCAACAAATCCCCAAGGACACTCAAGGATGTATTAGTCATTCCAGTTCTTTCTGTTAACCTGTTCTTCCTCCTGGTAAGGGAGGTGCAGTCTGGCCATATTTGTATCAAGACAAAATGCACCCTCTACACTAACATCATGTCCTGAGTTAATAATGTATTATTATGGCAGTAGGTAATTCACTTAATAACTCACATTAATGTTGGTTTTTAAGGTCCATAAAGTACTTTTCCCACAGTGGGAGAAAGGTAGCACAAACATTATTATCATCCCCATTTTATAGGTTAGGAAATTGAAACTCAAAGGATTTAAGTGATTTGCCCAATGTCACACAACATCTAAGACTCCACTTTGCGCATCATAGATCATCAGATGGAACCATGAATGAAATTCAATTTATTAAATACTGATTAGGTACTGAGAACTGTGCTAAGTGCTGGGGATACAGACAGAAACATTGAAATAGTACCTGCTCTCAAGGAGCACTCCTTATGAGTGAGGAAAACGAAACATAAAAGAGAGTTCAACTACTATTGAGATAGAAAGGTTTAGAAGTCACGAGAGTGCAGTGAAATGGCTCATGGGATGGCATTGCCCAGCAATCCATAGTAGTATCTTAATAAGTAGGGCAATTATTCCCAGGGATCCAGGGGGCATAGAGGCAGGGACATTGGATGCAGTAGCAGAGAAATTGAAAAGGTATAGTGCTCTGGAATGGATGAAAGGTAACTTTCATCTCCAAATTATGTACAACGAAGCTACCTGCATGAGGTTTAGGCAACCTGGGCCAGGGGAAGGGACAAATGGAGAGGAAGGGAGAAGGATGCCCCCAGAATCAACATTTGAAGGGAACTTGGAAGTCATTAGTTCAACCACCTCATTTTACAGATGAAGAAACTGAGGTTAAGAGAAGTTAATGTTTTGTCCAAAGACACAGCAATTGGAGAACCAGGATTTTCCACAGGTCTTGTGATTCTAAGTATTCTTTCCAAAAATGTCCCTTGATTCCATCTTTCACTATACTTAAATGTGTACACTCCCTTCTCTGAAGAGAAAAAAATTATTGTTCTAAATGGTACAGAGATTTGGAGCTTGAAAGGACATTAGATATTAGATAATTTAACCCTAAGTGCATTTCAAATGAGTATCCTGTCTATAGCCAAGAGGTTTAAGTGACTTGCCTCAGCTCAGTGAGGTGGTAAGCGGAAGGGCCACAGTTTGAACCCAGGTCTTATGATGTCAAAATGAAGGTAGTTTCTACTAAACCATGATACTTCCAGTCCTGACAAAGTTAAAAGGAAATATGCTTAAATCACAGTAGGAAGGTTATAGTCAAGGCTAAAGAAAACCATCAAAAGTCATTAAGCATGAAAACTGAATTACCAAGATGTCTATAGCCATGGTGATATTGGAGCTGAAAGGGATGTTAAAGGACATCAAGTCCACTTTATTTCTTGTCCTTTCACCAATAAGGAAACTGAATCAAATAGAGGTCAAGTGACTTGCTCAGGGTAACACTGATAAGTGTCAGAGGAAAGATGTAAATTCAGGTTTTTGGGACTTCATGTCCAGTATTCTATCCACTATAGCATCTGTCAGGATATTTTTATTTAAGATGATTTAAATGGAGTTCTACCAGAAACCCAGTGGTCCTAGTAGACCCCACCCCCTCAAATATATGTGCATTCTTTCATTTGTTCTACCTTACCTTTTTCATCAGTTGTTTTGCACACATATTTGTAATTATTCTGTTCTATGTGTTTGTTTCCCCCATTGAGTATAAAGTCCTGGGGGAAGTAAGTGTGTCTATTGTATTACTGCGTGGGTGTGTGATATATAGCATAAATAAATGAATAAAGATAATACTTTTAATCTTTTTGCAGAATGCTGGTTTGTGCAATATGTATAGAGATTCTGGACACATTGATGCTATCTCCCACCGCCAAAGACTGATCTGTTGCATCAAAGTAGCCTTCCCTGTTTGGTAGCACCTTGCCAGCCCCTGAGAGAAATTCAGCTTTCTTACTGGCACCTGTCAGGAGAGCTCATGAGATCAATTGGTTTGCAAGTGATCATCTGTCAAATTGGTCTCTCCCACTCTCAGGTAAACATCAGGGGCTGCCTGGTTGGTTCGAAACACTTTATCTTGCCCCATTGTGGTATTGTATGATTTGCAAATTGTCACAGGCAAACTGATTCAAGAACACTCAGATCAGAGATTGAAGAGCACCCCAGCTGGGCACCACAGGTGTGCTAGAACAGTGGGGCATGGCCCCTACTGAGAGACTCCATACCACAAACCAGCCCCAACCCTGTTTTTGCTTGAGCTTAGCCTCTCAATCACTTCCCCCGACATTTCTTTTCTTTAGTCACAAAAAAGTCTTTGTGGCTGTTTTCTGTGAACCCAAACTGTTTTAAGAAGAATTATTTTGTACTAACACCCTGGCTTTTATAAGTTTTGACTGCTCCTATTCTGGCATTTCTGTGCTGTAGAGTCCTTCCTTGGCATCCTCCCTAGTCATGAGCATGCTCTTTATGCACATATTACAGACGGCATTTCTGATCCAGAGGCAAAGAGGTCTTATTTCCATGTCTCAAAACTGGCCCTATCAAGCAGCAGCCTCATTGAATTGTAATGTGGTTTTGTAAATGGAGAGTGGAAAAGTTTACATTAACTCGTTTATTTACTTCTCAGGAAAATCCCTATTTATAATGCTGCTTCTCTGGGTACATCTTTCTTTCTCTCAGATATCTTGTAAAAGCAAAACAAAACAAAACACTCTCAGTGCTTTCCAGATCTGAGTTGAAAGTGGCAACACTTTCCATCAAGAAAAGGAGTCAGGGGCAGCTAGGTGGCGCAGTGGATAGAGCACCAGCCCTGAAGTCAGGAGGACCTGAGTTCAAATCCGGCCTCAGACCAAACACTTGATACGTACTAGCTGTGTTACCTTGGGCAAGTCACTTAACCCCGATTGCCTCACCAAAAAAAAAAAAAAAGA
>NW_020954588.1:1580016-1583985 GCF_900497805.2 Vombatus ursinus
AACATTCTGTGTCTAGAGATCTAATCAGTCCTAATCTATAATCAGGGATGGGGAACCTGCTGCCTCGAGGCCACATTTGTTCTGTGAAGTTTGGATTCAGTCACACTTGAGGACCTAGAAGGCCACATGTGGCCTCGAGGCCGCAGGCTCCCCACCTCTGAACTAGATGATGATTGAGCTCCCCTCCAGCCCTATGATCAGTCAGTTTGATTTATTGCCTCTTAATTATTTTAATGTTTCTCACTTTTGTAAAATAGACTCACTCTTTAGTCTCAGAAATGAAATATCCCAAATTCTTTATTCTCAACAATAAAGTTTTACATTAGATTTTAATGCTTTGGAGTCAAAACAGGTACAGAAATTTACATTTTAAAAGCCTACCCACATCTGGAATTCACAATATGGAAGAGGAACACCAATACTATTTTTAAAGACACACTATCTGTATCTTTTGTATGGCAGGTGAGACAGGGAACACAATGAGTAGCTGAGTCTAGGACATCAAGGTGACCATGGATTATCTTCATGCATTTATATTTTCACTCCCACATTCATAAGTTCATTTTCTGTATTGCTTTGGTTTTGATTATTTTAATTCACTATCACCACTATAATGCCAGATAAAAATAGGCTGATAAAAAACTAGGGTCTAAAGTTCACCATCTAAGGTAGTGGAGTCTCAAAGCCATTCCAAATGTCTCATTTTTCAAGAAAGTATTGAATTTTACTTTTGTAGGTAGGTCTCTAACTCTGACCTGAGTACCTTGGGAATATTAACTTAGCAAAGAAGGAAATTGAAATATGGAGCTCAAAGTTCAACAAGCATAAAATCTGGAGCGATGAAGCAATCAGTCATTTTATCATTTCCCCAAAGGGAGTAATAGATTCTCAGCTATACAGACACAGTTAATTTTTATAGTCTGTATAAAATAAATGTGAAGCAAGTTTTTTTAAAAGCATACTTAATAATATGTATTTATGCATATATGCTATGTGAATGTAGAAGAGTATCTCAACATATATCTACATGCATATAATACATTTATTTATGTTTCAATAAATTATAGATCAGCAAATGATTGAAACTAATTCTTAAATATTTTGTGGATTAAAAAGTGATTTCCACAAAGCAACTCTGAAATTGGTAATAGAAATATTATCATAGTTTTATATATGAGCTAATAGAAATAAAGTGAATAATCCAAGATCACATAGCTGAAAGATATGGGAGTCAGGACTTAAACCAGGCCTTCTGACTGTCCAGGACTGTTTCTACTATACCACGGTTATATAAAACTCAAAATATACTAGCAAACATACTTAAACACTCACACTCATAATTTCTTATTTTGAAGCAGAAGACATTTAATCCAAACCCATACCTGAGTCAGAGTCTCTTTAGCAACATTCCTGATAGGTCACCATTTATCATCTTTTTTGAAGACATCCTGTTTAGTGAAATCTTCTACCTTGCAAGACATCTCATTTCAGTCTATCTCTTAATGATGATTATAGGCAAATGTATTCCAGATTTATTTACCCAGCCCTAGTCTCTGCCCTGAATTCTAGTGCTGTGTTACCAGCTACTTAATGAACATCTTCCACTGGGTGTCTCATTGAGGACCTAGAGGGTCACATATGGCCTCAAGGCCACAGGCTCCCCACCTCTGAACTAGGTCAACCTCTTCAGTTTATAAATTAAGGAAAGGAAGCAAAAAACATGCTAGTTTAGACTTCCATCATCTTATGTTGAGGCTACTAAAATAAACTTCCAATAGTCTTCCTGTTTCAAATTTCTCCCTTCTCCATACCATTCTCCACATGACTTTCCAAGTGATATTCCTCTGTTCATGATACTCCCCTACTCAATTCAGTGGATCACTGTTAGGTCTTAGATAATGTACAATTTCCTGTTTGCCTTTTAAGATCCTGCTTCATAATCTAGCTCCAACCTATCTTAATAGAAAAGTTGTGCGTTATAGTTTGATAGAGTTCTACCTAATCTGACCTTTTTGCTATTAGTCATACAAAACATTTCATCTATTTCTACCCCCATGACTTTATAAAAATTCTTCATGTGTGAAATACAGTCCCTTCTTATCTATCCCTACCTTTTAGAATTTTTAGCTTCCTTCAAAGTTCAAGTGCCAATTCCTATAAGAAGCCAATCTTCTTTCTTTCAGTTGACAGTATCCTCCATACTTGAAGTTACTTAGTATATGTTTTGTATATATTTTCCATTTACGTAACTGTGTTCATATTGCATGCTTCCAATTGAAAACTCCTTTGAGGTAGGGGCTGTGTTATTTTTATCTTTCTATCCCTAGTGCTTAGCATAATGCCTGACACATAGTAGGTACATAAAGAGAATGAATGTAAGAATGAATGACTGAATTGATGTAGGAATGAATCAATGAATGAAGTATACCTTCACATTATTTGGGAGAAGATGATGAAGCTTATATATCCTCCCAATAAGATATATACTTTGAATTATTTTTCTGGCACCGTTGATTTGGACAGATTCAATTTTTACAACTTGGATGAATCTAGTAGGTTGTTACCCATTTTTAGTACTTGAAAAAGAAGGCAGTTCTTTTCATCAATATATCCCAATGTAGACAGGCTCACTGATGAGTTAGCTATTCCCATGGTATCTATACAGGTGAAAGGATTCTGCATTTCTATGCTTGATTTCCAGTGGCAGGTGGAGTAGCTTCTAATTACTAAGAGATTTTTTAAAAATCTACTTGTCAAGGTTTTACTAACCCCAGCTCACTTCCCCCAAAAAAAGATTGGACCTTTGCTTGATTGACTAGTGCCAGCTAAAATTGCCAATAGAGATACAGCTGTAGCTCCTCTCTGGCCAAACTCTTGATGATGTGGTCTCTTGACTGTATAAAACCACATTGGAAAGAGAAGGAAAAAAAAAGTAATTTGGTCATGCTATGCAAATATTTTCACTTTCAAAGTGGATTCATGTACATTAAGGCAGCTAAACTGTCTGAATTTTTTTCCCTTTCTGCTCAAATATAAAATACCTGATTAGCTAATGGTGGGAAGTGATTGACAGAAGTAGCACACTCCACTTAGATAGCTTTTTGTAAATATAAATATAGTCATATTAATGTAGTGCCTATACTAAATACTTATCGCTAAGATTGAGTTTATGATTAAGTACTCTTAGACTACTTTCAAGATTCTCTTGTCACTTAGAACTCTAGAGAACTGAAAATGCCTAAAAATGTTAAAATGTTTTCTTGGCTTTGAAAGATCTCTCAAGATCTCTCTCTCTCTCTCTCTCTCTCTCTCTCTCTCTCTCTCTCTCTCTCTCTTTCTCTCTCTCTCTCATACACACACACACACACACACACACACACACACACACACCATAATCCACTTTCCCATACACAATCCCAACACACACACAATACAATATTTGAATTATGGAATGTTTAGTGACATTAGAATAGCCATGTCATTAGAGGGGATCTTAGAGGCCATTGAATCCATTTTACAGATGACTACTCTGAGGCCTTGAAAGGCTAAGTGATTTGCCTAAGATCTCATAGGTAGTAATAGACTTGGGATTTAAACCCATTTTCCTTGCTTCCAAATATAGTGCTTAATACTCTATTATGTATTTGTGTAGCAAGTGTGTTAGAGCTTTATATATTTATACTATATATTATAGCTTTATAGATAAAGATCTAGAAAGGGACAAGCTTAGTTATTTATCAAAAAAAGCCCCAAAACCAAAAAACCCAAAACAAACAATAAAATATATTGCCTTTGCAATCCCCTCATTTTATACTGATAAGGAAACTGAAGATGAGAAGTTAAGTGACTTGTCCAACATCAAGAAGATAATAAGTATCAGAGTTGGTTTGGACCAAGGTCTTGCCATTATTTCTACGAGACCACACTACTTTGTGGGATAGCTAAGTGGGTCAATGGATAGAGTGCCAA
>NW_020954588.1:1583995-1607254 GCF_900497805.2 Vombatus ursinus
TTACACATTACAATATCTAGAGTTTTTTATTCTCTGTAGCTATGTGAGATAGCATAAGTTGTATCATCTCCATTTGACAAATGGGAAAAGCAACTCAGAAATGTTAAATAATGATTAGGATCACAGAAGTTAGATCTGGGACTTGAACACAGGTCTCCTGACTGAGCAATGATTTCACCATTACTTATGGAAACAGTAGAAAATGATATAGGAACAAATAATATAGTACTGAAATGTATTAGAAATAATATAGTACAGTGTATAGTGAGCCAGCTTTGAAACAAAGACCTTGGTAACTACATTCCAGATGACTTGCTGATCTCTCTATTTTTTTTTTTTTTTTAGGCAATCAAGGTTAAGTGACTTGCCCAGAGTCACAATGGGGGGATCTGAACTCAGGTTGTCCTGACTCCAGGGCCAGTGCTCCATCCACTGTCAATCTTTGTTGTTAAAGGAAGTTTCCACGTTGTCAAAGAATTACAGGGAGTCTTGGTGTAGTTTTAAGCTTTGACAACCTCTATATGTAGTGCCATTTTGGAACTTCTAATGGAAGTTAAAAACCAAACCAAAACAACAACAAATAACAAACAATAACAAAAACCCAAAAAACCAAGTAACATTCCCCCAAAGAAGCTGTCTGGCAGAGGGAAAATAGAGTTATCCTCAGCATCAAGAAGCCCTAGAGCCAAATCTTGCCCATGGCCCATAATATCTACCCAAGCCTGAGCCAAATCATTTACTGTTTGTGACCCACGCATCTCTGTAATACTTGACATTGCAGACAGACCAAGTCAGGGCAAGTCAACAAGAGGCGCTCATATGCCTTGGTAAAGATTTCTTTTCCTTGTTGGTAATTCCTTATACTAATGAAATCACAGAGCCAGACCACCCAAAAAAGAGAAAAAAATCCCCATTCATTTTCTCTTGTAAAAATAGTTAAAGGGATCACTATGCATCCACCTGAGAATTTAGTAGTTAGTCTTGATTGACCACATGCTAACACTCAAATTCCCCCTAGTATAGAAAAAAAAATCTTGGTTTTAGAATATCAATTATTGTTCCCTCCAAAAAAATTTTTCAGTCTTAAGATGGTCTTAAGACATCACTTCTGGCAAATATATATTAGAGTTATTCCCTCCAAAAGTGCTGGCTTATAATTTTGTAGAATCCAACTGAGAATTTTGTACTTGGGTACATCAATTTAGTCTTGCTACCCATTTCCTACTCCCCTTGGGAGCTTTCACTAGTCTCAGACATTGCTATACAAACCCCAATGCCAATAGATCAGCAAATACAGGTTTCCTCTTAACATTCACAGATTAGATGGCTCCAGGTCTATCTGGAGGCTATTTTTAGATCCGGTTTTTCTCTTTCTCTTCCTTCTTTCTATGATATTGTTTCAGATGCCTTACTTTATTAAGATTATAATGACAAAGAAAGGGCCTTCAGGAAATGAAAGATTGTCCTGATATATGATGATATACATAGATTTTTCTCATAAATTTACTTTTTAAAGGCCTGAAGGAAATGATGCATCTTTCCCCTTCTTCAGAGGTTATGAAGTCTGGTTGGTGGAATCAAATTTCTTGGTTATTTTTCTGCTTCTCCTTTTTGATGAAAGTGTGGGGATTTTTGGTTTGTTTGTTTGTTTGTTTGTTTGTTTTTTACCTGACAGTTTATTCACATATAAAATAAAAAGAATATATACAGGAAGTGGTGAGATGCAAAAACAAACAAACAAACAAAAAAACAAAAAAGATCTCTAGTCTTGGATTTAAAAGTCTTTTGCAATCTATTTCCTGTGTGACCTTGAACAAGTAACTTAATCTTATTAAGACACATTTCTCATCTTCAAAGTAAGGGGTGGTGGTGGTACTAGATCATAGGATCATAGCTAGAGACCTGGAAGGGAGCTTTGATGCCAAATGCCCTTTCATGTTACAGATGGGGAGACTGAGATTTTGTGACTTGCCCAAGGTCACTCACCTGATAAATAATCTGAGGCAGATGTTTTATCTAGATGCCTCTAAAGCACTCCTCTACCTTTCAGTCCATGGTTCCAAATATGAAAGCATTGCTTGAGTTAGTATATCATCACTTAACAACTCTGTGAAATAGGTAGCAGAAGTTTTGTAATCTGCATTTTCAGGATTGACACAGAATTTATGTTTTCATCTCTTTCGGGAGCTCCCAGGGTGAGGCAACACTCTCTACCAATTCAATTTGACTCTTTCTCTTCAGTTTATAATCTTAGTAAATTGCCTAGAGCGTTGAGCGGTCAAGTGATTGGCCCAAGGTCACCCTGCCAATCGGTGGCAGAGGTACCAGAACAATGAGAAAACTGATGTTACGTAAATGTCCAGAAATAATGAGAATATAGATAGGTCTTCTAATTTCAAGCCCAGTGTTCCTTTGAATACATAATGGTTTTGTTTCTGATGTCTCCAAAGATCCATCAAATTCTTGCACACATATGTAATGTGACAGATGTGAACATTTTATTCTTTTATGGCATCATTAATAGAGATATCACTCTATAGGAACTACTCAGTAAAGGATCCACTTATTCTGTTTTTTACAACCAGCATGATATCTATAAAACAATATTCAGTCTGAGTAACAGAGAGAAAGCAAAAAAGAAAAAGAAAAAAAGAGAAGAAAAGTCATATAAAGGACAAAGAAAAGATAATAAAATTATTTCCATTCCAATTTCATCCTTTATGGTTCTGTGTGTATGAGTCTCTGTGTGTGTGAGTGTGTGTATTTATATAGGAAGCTAGATGGTGCAGTGGATAGATTACTGGGCCTGGAGTCAGGAAGACTCATCTTATTAGTTCAAATCTGGACTCAAACACTTACTAGCTATGCAACTGTAAGCAAGTCACTTAATCCTGTTTACCTCAGTTTCCTTACCTGTAAAATGAGCTAGAAAAGGAAATGGAAAACCACTCTAGTATCTTTGCCAAGAAAACCCTAAATGGGGTCATGAAGAGTTGGACATGACAAAAAAAAAGACTGAAGATACATTACATAACAATTTCCCCACATTACTCTCCTGAGACTGATATCTACCCTGTAAGGGAGGTATCATAGGCTATAGATAAGTAAACCTATGCATAAAGAGGTTAAGTAAGTTGCCTATGATAGCACAGTTAGTAAAAGTTGAAGGTTTGATTTGCCTTCCTTCATTGTTGGAATCATAGTGTTTCATTAGGAAGATCATTGTTTGAATGGGGAATGGGGATTTTCTTCAGCTAGATTTTCTCTTCTACATTAGGGAACTCTCTATAACCCTATAAACCGAAGAGAAAATGCCAGCCTTCCTCATCTGGGAAATTCCCTATAACAATAAACTTACACTATTATTATCCATCCCCTTAGTGTAAAACAGGACATACAAAACAAATTAACTTATTCTCTATTCAGAAATGTTCTAGGAACCTCTGTGGCTCTTAAGGGTATTATTGCATTGACAAACAGGAATTCAAGAAAATTTGTTCAAGGTCTCAGTAACCCTGTTCCACTCAAATCCTGGAATTTGATTCCAGGATCTTCTTGAGTCTCTGTATAACCCTACAATCCAAGTAGTGAAGTTGGAGGATGCTTTCATTTACAAGAGCCTAAAATGCACTGAGCACCTCTAGAGTGTTATAGATCCATCATAGAGAGCAGCAATAGAATGATGGGCCTTAGTGGCTTTTGCATTTCTTAGGCCCCTTTCAATGACTTCCATCTACATCATTCTAGGAGGCAAAGGTGTAATAAACTTAAATTAAAATTACAGATCATTTTTAGATCTGGAAGGAACCTTAAAGACACACACACACACACACACACACACACACACACACAAATATATACACACCTCCTGCTCCCCAGTCCTATTCCATTTTACGGATGAGGAAACAGAAATCCAAGAGGTTAAAAGATGTGCCAAGGTCCAAGCAGTAGTAAGCATGATAGCTAGGATTTAATTCAGGTCCTCTAACTCCACAGCCAGGATATTTTGCCACTGTACCATGCTGACAAATGGGCTATGATGCCGCTGTAACTGAGTACTTCACAATGTCGGCGTTCTGTGTGCACAAGTATTTCAGCTGGAGCAATGCTATGCACTATGTCTCTCTTCATCCTAAATGTCAGCCTGAAGCCTGCTACATCTTTCTCTTCTCTTTATTTAGTGTAGACAGGTCTATTTGCTACCACATCACTCACACTTTCTAGGCTTGAACTTAGCGTTGGAATCCTGGAGAGATGTACTTTAATGAATTATCCCCATGTATATGTGTGTGTGTGTGTGTGTGTGTGTGTGTGTGTGTGTGTGTGTGTTTGCATGTATACCTAAATATTTAGGTTTTGAGTGAAAGGGTAAATTCTTGATATACTTCAATAATTAGTTTCTTTGATTTCTATAGCATGTGTGTGACATACTAAGACATCTTCTGAGAGTGACGGTATGTTTTTTCTTTGAAGCTAGAGGAGGTAGATGCCTTGCTGATAAATACTAATAAACATGAAGGCCCTCTTTCCCTAGAGCTTAGCTCTATTCTGATGTAGTTAGAAATAAATTAAGCACTCCACAAAACAGGGGTTTGTCAAAAACCATTCTCCCATTCTCTATGAGAACTGGGCTAATTTATTCATTTCTACCTTTCAATTCAAATAAACACTTATCAAATGCCTACAACAATTTAAGCCACTTTTCTGGTGATATAAAGACAAAACACAATTTCTATCCTCAAGAAGCTTTTTTATCTACTGGGATATACATCATGTGCACATATAAGTCAATATCCAATTAATAAAAAATAGTTTTAAGATAGAGAGATGACTCATAATAGGGAGGGGGCTTCAGAGAGGTCAGAAAAAGGCCTTGAAGAGAAAGTGACAGGCACTACAGGTATGTTCTGAAGGAAGTTAGAGAATCTGTGAGGCACAGGTGACAAGGAGGCCATTTCAGGTAGACTCTGGTTTGCAATATGATTGAGATTCAGACAGATTGAAGCCTGCCTTCAGGACAGTAGACAAAAAGGCCATGCCATCAAAAATATCATAAGAGGTCCAGGCTGGAAAGGACTTCTTCAGTAATTCTACAGTCTTATTTTCTCTATTAATAAATAAAGAAAATAACAATCTTGAAGAATATGTCACACCACTTGTGACTGAGAAAAATAAAAATATAACTCTAACCTCTGGAAGAGTGGGTAGCAAAAGGAGAGATATCGTGAGCACCATTATTCTGGAAGTGGGAAATGTCTCTCACTTTCTAGGCAAGACAAGTACTATGCAATGTAGACATTTTTCCTCTTTCATCTTTTAATTATTTTTTATGCAAATATATAGGTAGGTCAAGGATCTGTGTTTTCTTGAGCATAAGCACTTAACATAAATTGCTATCTGCCTGTAACTTAAAAGATATCCTAGTGAATTATCTGAGGCTCATAGCAGTTACATAGTTTGTCCATATTTACACAGATTGCAAACGTCAGAGGCAGCATTTGAACCCAGGTCTGCGGATTCCAAATCTTAAACTTTTCTCACCATATCATGGTGCTTCCTTACTTAATGCAGTTTTGCATTATATGTTACCAACTTTCTGCCCCCAACCATGTCAAAACAACTGAGACTACTCTCTCTCTCGTGAGATTTTTACCTCTTCTCTTATTGATAGTAGATTTCATTGTTTTAATGAGGTTTTAATCCAGCTAGTATCAGATAGGATTTGAACACAAGTCCTCTTGACTCCAAATCAAGCAATGTTGCTTAGATTTTCAGAGGAAACAACTTATTTACAACTCCCAATGATTTTGTTTGCTAAGTTCATAGTATTAACAAAAGGATTTTCAAACTAGAGACTCCCTTACTGGGGTCCCTTTATCTAAAAAATACTTCAAAATGAAGTCTACTTGACTCAATACATAAAAATGAATCTTGAAATTCAGTATGTTTACTTACTTAAAAAGCATGTAATAACACAGAATTGGAAGTAGCTTTTGCATTTTCTCAAACTAAGATATAAATAGAGAAGTATGTTAAAAATGCCAACCTCATGGATTTTTTTTTTTTTTATTATTGTCTCTCTTTTGTTAGCTGCTGGGTCAGGAATACAGAGAAATGCTAAAGTTGTATTCTCATATTCATTCTTTCTTTTAAATAAGAAGAAAGATTCCAAGATAGCTTGACAAGCAGCATGCGGAATTTCCAAAATTAACTGTGAAAGACAGATTATCTAGGCGTGTCTGAAAGCAATGCATAACCTTTGTGCTCAGAGATCTCATTTCCAAAATGTCACATTCTGCTTATTCAGTGGCACTGTCATTATGCTATTTTAAGCTCGAAAATTTGTGTTCTGGGGCTGAACTGAAATGATTGCATCTATCTTTGGGTTTATTCGTTAGAATTGAAAATTCATCCAAGAACAATAAAATCATCATTAGTGTAGTTATATTCTGTTAAATATTGAGACTCGCAATGATTTTTTTAACGTTGCCATTTTTAACAGTGGCAACTGAGAAGCCGGGCAGAATCAATCAAATGCATGGATAATATGCTTTCTCTATATTGAGTGTGGAAAAGTACCATGTTATGAATGGATACTTGTCCTTATTCCACCTTCTATCACTGAACAGAGGACTGAGCTCAATATAATCTTATACAACTATAGAAGTTACACCTCCCTCCTCATTTCATAAAATAAAAACCGAAAAATAGAGTCAAATATGGTATGATTATTAACTAATATCAATGTTGATATATTTCTTTGTATAGATAAAGGAAAATGAATTATTTGGTAAATTGAGGCATAGTTGAAAACTGAACTGAATTTCACATAACTATGGGTTTGTCATACATAATACTTTGATACCGAGCAGGGTAGGATGATAACAGGATGTTGATTTATCAAACAGGTAAATCTTGCGCCTTCAGAGCAAGGTCCTTTGACGAAGTAGGTCACCTGGGAAAAAAATCTAGTTGTACCATATCAGTCATGTTATTACCACTTTAGTTAGATAAGAGAATTGTTCTCAGGTCTCAAATTTTGAACAGTCAAGATGGACTAGGTAAAAAAATTTGGTAGGGTTTGTGCAGATTCTAAAATAGCAAATTTCTTTTAAAAAATCCAGTGCCAATAAATCATACTGAATTCAGGCATTTTCCTGTCATTTGCCTAGGATGACTATTTTCATGGTGATCTGATGAATATTTGGTTATTTTCGGCATAGGACTTTAGCTTTAGAGCTGGAAGCAACCACAACCAAAATTTGATACAAGGCACTTATTTCAGAGGGGAAGAAACTTAGGCCCTGATAGATACTTTAAGCAACTAGTTCAAAGTTATACTGCTAGTAAATGTCTGATTTGATATTGGGTACTCAGACACTGACACTTGGCCTAATGTACTAGGTTGATTAGAATTTGCATTATAATTTTTGTTCAATGTCACATTTCATCTACATGAGTGAAAAAACTGAAATTATACCCTCAGACTGATGGATGTATAAAGCATATAATAAGCCTTTACTATGTGCTAAATACTAAAGAAACAAATATAAATAAGGGCCAGGAAGGGAAGAAAAAAAGAAAAAAAAGAAATGTACATGATAATTTTGTTGGATATTTGAAAGGAATAGCAAGTTGTGCATAGTAGATTTACAGTCATCTTTTTTTTATTGAGCTATGTTATGGAAATGCTTGTTTTATTCCACAAATTAAAAATTAAATTAAATTAAAAAAATAAGCTGGCTAATTGGTACTATAGCTCAATATGTTGAAATACTTTAGAACAAAGAGCCTGCTTTAGTCAATCATTCCCTGATTTGGTTTTCTGCCTCTAACAAAGGAAAATATCTTTGGGAAAAAAGAGAGAATCAGCCAACCACCTGGTGAATAATGCTGCCAGATTGTAGGGCCCTTTGGCCTCACTCTGAACTTCCTAAGGCAGATGCAGTCACATGGTTAGTAGCCTTTCATTGAGGGAATTATTTTTATCAATCAATCAATTATTGAGGGCCGAGGATGTGCCAGATGCTGCACTAAACACTGGGGATACAAAAAGAGGCAAAAGACAGTCCCTGTCCTCAAAGGTGCTTGCACTCTAGTGGGAAAGACAACGTGCTAACAAATACATACAAAGTAGTCCACGTACAGGATAAATAGGAAATGATTAACTAGAGGAATGGCACTAGAATTA
This sequence comes from Vombatus ursinus, assembly GCF_900497805.2. Lineage (NCBI taxonomy): Eukaryota > Metazoa > Chordata > Mammalia > Diprotodontia > Vombatidae > Vombatus > Vombatus ursinus. The sequence goes on from NW_020954588.1 coordinate 1,592,187, forward strand.
AGAGAGGGTGAGGAAGGAAATAAGAACTAGAGAACGGCAGCTAGGGTGGTAGGGTGTTGTCCAAGGGCTCTAACATAGAGAAGAGCCCAGTGTCATCACTTTCAGTCCTACAGTTGCACAGAAATGAGTATTATATGACCTGATGTCATTTATTCTCCTGGACTTCTGTTTTCCTATCTATAAAACGAGGGATTAGACCAATTCAAGCTCTAAGATCTGTGATCTAAACACTCGATCTATGAATCTATTAAGCGAGCTGAGTATCTACTCAGCAAGAGTTTTTAATAGGAAGGTGCCATTGCCCTTGCTGCCATGCCTCAGGTAGGCTCCTCCTCAGCTTCATCCTCCTCCCTCCTCCCTGGCCTTGTTTTCCCTAGACGCAGCTGCCTAGCTTCTCAGAGTCTCTGTTCCCCTTCAATCTCAATTGATACGAGAGCAGATTTTTGGGCCACTTGTTCTAGGATGAGATGAGCTTAGCTTAGGCACAGAAGTTGTTAATTATGGTTCTCGTGGGAGAAAGTGGTCATTTCCTTCACCCCGTCCCCTGTATGGGCTCTGATTTTCTGGTGGAAGTTCTCAGGATAACCGAAGCAAAAGAGTAGATCACATGTCCCTCACCCTTCATTTCAGCTCTGAGAAACTGTCACAGTATTGGTAGGAGACACTTATTCATTATTTTCTACTCATTAATTTTTTTTCTGCTAATTTGAAATAGTGCGTTTGAAGTGTAACAGGTTAGTGTGAAGCCATGTACAAATTAGTAGATTTAACAAATCTAAACCCTGGGCCATTGCTTCATTCTTTGTACCTGTATTCCTAGTGCCTAGCTCAGGAGTAGGGAACCTGAGGCCTTGAGGCCACATGTGGCCCTCTAGGTCCTCAAGTGTGGCCCTTTGACTGAATCCAAACTTCACAGAACGAATCCCCTTAATAAAAGGATGTGTTCTGTAAAACTTGAACTCAGTCAGAAGGCCACACCTAAGAACCTAGAAGGCTACATATGGCTTCAAGACCTCAGGTTCCCCACCCCGTGCCCTAGCCCAAGGTCAGGATATATCCAACACTTAATAACTACCTGTTGGAACTGCCCTTGGCCAGACTTGGCAACTTTCTGAGTAAGATCTAGTTCTTTAAAATTGAGAATTGGTTGACTGGAACTGCTTCCCAATCATACCTGATATTTTATAGCACCTTAAGTTGCAAAGCGTTTTATATACTTTATCTCATTTGGGTGTAATAAAAACTTTGAGATAGAAACAACCGTTATACCCACTTTACAGATTAGGGAACTGAGACATTCAGAGAAGTTAAATGACTTTCTCCTAGTTACACAACTGGTAAGGATGGGAGATGAGTTTGGAAATATCAGTCCTGTTTATGAGTCTAGTTCTTTTGTTCTATGTTGCACTTTCTAAACTTGGGATCTGCAAACTGGTTTAGTTTTTAATATTCTGGTCACTGGATTTTGAAAACTTTAGTTTTTTTATAATTTTATGTATCTTGTTTTATGCATTTTATTTATATTTTATATTTATATTTGTTATTTATATTATTATATTATTATTTATATTATTATATTTATATTATGCATTTTAAAACAATTTTAGATAGGATCCATCAGCTTTACCAGTCTGCCAATGGGGTCCATGACACAAAAAAAGGTTAAGAAGCCCTGCACTGTATATTATTCATCCCTTTTCTCCCCTTTGATAAGGTGGTTCTTGAAGACCCACCAGTGTAAGAAGAATTCCATGTTAAAACTGCCTCCCAGTTAGTTTGAGGGAATTCTCCTACCTTGTGCCAAAGCCACCATGCCTTTGAAGTCATAAATTACAGATAAGTTTTTTGCTCATTGCCTCCTACATGTAAGCAGTAGAGTGAAAATTCCCACTGCTACTACCTCACCCATGATGAACAAAATATATTCTGCCAAGCTGTAAACAATAATGATAATCAGCCTAATCATATGTCAGCACAATGAGATGATAAAATAAAACAAGATGCCAGTTACTTGCATAAGCACTAAGCAAATTATTTTAGTCTTAAATGATACTACTTGCCCAATCCACCCTATAGCTTGGGGACCTAAGTTTATGTACTGTCAAAATGCGGTATTCCATCTGGGATGTGATATGTGGCTAACTATCTCTACAGAAAAATTTTTCAAACCTCAGTGAAGTGTTCTTGTTGCCCTCAGAGCATTTTGAGGGTTGGCACTGTGACATAGAAAGTACTGAGTTTTGAATTTGGAAGATCTGTGGCACAAGGTAGGAGAATCTTAGTATCTTAGATACTTAAAAACTGGAAGACCCTGGGTGAGTCACTTAACCTTTAGGACATAGAGTTTTTTTTTTTTTTGTAAAATGAGGGTATTGATGGCATCTATTTCATAGGGTTGTTAGAAAAGTCAAAGGTATAAAAAATGCTTTTAAAACTTCAAAGGTATAAAATAGAAATCTGCTATTTGAAACTTGCTGGAGATTTCCATATGTCTACACAACAGATCTAAGAAATCTTGTGAAAGATAGAGTTTTGATATAGACCAATATCAAACACCGACCATTGCATTCAGTGTAATTGACATCTATATGGAGATTTAAACATCAACATTGATCTTATGGGAATTTCAGATCTAGGAAACTGTCAATTTCCACATGAAGCAATGGGCCATTTGGTACAGAGGCTATTTATATGAACAGAAGTTTAGATTAAGAATAGCAGGCTAAGAATTTTCTTTAAATACAAGATGTGATCATTTGGTACATTCATGTCATTAAACGGAAAAACCTCACCATTTAATGAGATCCTTGGACCATTCATACCAATTGAATCCATGAAATTTTCATGAGTTTCTTTCTTGTTTAATCTTTGAAGGTTAATTTTTTATGGAATTTGTGACTGCTTTTATCCATTGGTGTTTCATGTGAATGTCTCAATTTGTAATTTCAAAGGCAGACAAATATTTCTTCAGTTTAAAGTATTCATCAGTGGCTCATTAAAAATTATTTTGAAGATAAGTATTACAATAGCTCATCAATAGGTTTCAACTAAATATAGAAAGTGTTTTGGGATTTGTTTTTTTTGATGGGGGTTAATGTATTTATGTCACCATATCCCTTCCTTCAATAAATGATATTTTTTCAAAATGATCCCAAGTCCATTCTAAAAAACAACAACCAAACAAAACCTTTTCCTGATGTACTCATCTTCTCTTTTAATTGTAGGACCAGCCAAACCCAGACCCCACAGTGATGAATATTCCAAGAAGATTCCTCCTCCTAAACCTAAGCGAAACCCAAACACCCAGCTAAGCACATCTTTTGATGAAACCTATATTAAAAAGCATGGGCCTACAAAGACTTCGCTGACACGGGACACCTCCTTATCACAGGTGAGCAGTCCTGCTCTAGATGCTGAGGAAGAGGAACCTGTGTACATTGAAATGGTGGGGAATATTTTAAGAGACTTCAAGAAAGAGGAAGATGACCAAAGTGAGGCAGTTTATGAGGAAATGAAATATCCTATTTTTGATGACGTTGGCCAAGAGTCAAAATGTGAAATGGACCATCACAGCTGCTCTTCTCAGTGTGCTACGCCCACAGTGCCTGACTTGGACCTCACCAAGTCCTCAGTGCCATGTACTCCAAAGGGTTTGCTTTGTGATATCCCCCCTCCCTTTCCAAACTTACTCTCTCATAGACCCCCACTGCTGGTGTTCCCTCCAGCACCTGTCCAGTGTTCCCCCAATTCTGATGAGTCACCTCTAACTCCTCTTGAGGTCACAAAGCTTCCTGTGTTGGAAAATGTGTCTTACATCAAACAGCAGGCTGGAGCTTCTCCATCGTCACTGCCATCTCATAGCTCTGGTCATCCCAAATCAGAGAAAGACCAGACAATAGCTCATGGACCCTCTTCTTCTTCCTCTTCTGTTCATTCTTCGTCACCTCCCCATCCTTCCACTTTATATAGAACACCATCTCCACATGGATACCCTAAAAGTCATTCTGCTTCACCTTCTCCTGTTAGTATGGGGAGATCACTTACTCCCTTAAGCCTCAAAAGACCACCACCCTATGAATCTTTACATTCAGGAAGCATCTCAATAAGTTCTCCATCAGTGCCTCATGCTACAGCCAGAAACACATTACAGGAAGGAGGGAAGATGGTAAATGCCTCTGTCAGTACCTATGGGTCATCTCAGAGTGGCTCCCGCTCCAGAACGCCCACAAGTCCTTTAGAAGAGCTCACCAGCCTCTTTACCTCAGGACGAAGCTTGCTGAGGAAGTCCTCCAGTGGAAGAAGATCAAAAGAACCTGCAGAGAGTAAGTTTTCTTTTTTGTTCTAAATACAATTTGAGTCAGCATTAGATTTTTCTTTTTTCAAATTAAATCCAATATTTGCAAATAAATATAAAATTGGGTTTTAGCCTTATCACAGTAGTATGGTGGATAGAGTGCTGGACTCAGAGTCAGGAAGATATAAGTTCAAATATGACCTCAGAAATTTACTAGCTGGGTGACCTTGGACAAGTCACTTAATCACTTTCTGCCTCAGTTTCCTCATATGTAAAATGGAGATAACAATAGCACTCATCTTTCAGAGTTGTTGTGAAGATCAAATGAAATAATATTTATAAAGCAATGACTTTGTATACTATCATTGCTTCAACATCACATAAAAAGGAATTTTCTCTTTTTCAATGTTTTGAAGTTAGAAATTAAAGAATATTAAATTTACTTGGCAAAAAACTACCAACTAAAATAATTACAATCCATTCCTAACTGCTTTCTATGGCATTTTACTTTCTTTCTTGTGTATCCATTCTAATTATCAACTCATCAACAAAGCCTCTCAATCTAGCATAGAGATCAGCGTTTGTATCTGTTGTCCAACTCTCCATTGAAATGGTGCATTTCTTCCTGAAAGCATCAAGAAGCAACCTTAAAGATATTTTCTTTACCTATAAAAAAGTCTCCTTGAAGCTTCGAATATGTAACTGTTTATTTAAAACACTTTTCTTGTGGGGAAAAATGTTGTATAACTTCTCATGTTAATTTGTCTTAAATGTTTGGTACATTTTGTTTTTGCATTGCTTATATTTCCTCCTATATCTATTACCCATAAAATCTTAATCAGAAAAACAAAAAAGATTCTCATTAGTACTGTTTACAAAAATAAAGTCCAACTATTTGAAAGATAATAATGCATGTTATCCTGACTTGTCGCTCTGGGCATGTCATTTAGCCTTTTGGTGCCACAAGAAGCTAAGATGATAAAGTGCAGAGAAGGGGAGAACTTTCATTAATAGATGGGCTTACTTCACCTATACTAGTAGATTACATGTCCCATTCCATATCCCAAATTCCCACTAAATCATATGAGGAAAGTGTTCCTTCTCTTTCTTTTAAAATTTGAAATTTGAAGCATTGAAACTTATTTTTCCTTATCTGGGAGTTCCCTGTGTCAATGAAATCACAGGTTCAGTCAATCTCTCTCCCTTTTTCTATGTGGTAAGAAAAAAAATTGCAATTATTTGTCACACCAGAAATAACTGAATGAAGGAAATATTGGAGATGTATTGGGAGGTTGATCAGGGAATCCCTGGTCAATTTAGATTCCCCAGCCTACTTGATGAAATTAGAAGATACAATGAGCAGAGGAAAAAAAAAGAGTATGACATAAGGTATTACCCCTTTCACAGATTGAAGTCTTTAGGTTTAATCTCAACTTAAGGAAATTTAGAACTTATACCTACCTCACTGTCTCTGTTACTGTCCTTTACATACTGAAATGTCATCTTCAATTGATCATTTTAATCCACCTTATATTCCACCTTCACAAAGATAATATATTACTATAGTCTTGACTCTCTGTATTTTTCTACAGTGGCCCAGAACCCACTTCACTCTGGAAGCTCACTTCACCTCTGGGCTTTGCACATTGGAAATGCCCTTTGTTTTCTTCCCTACTCCCTCTATTTGACTGTTCTCATAACCAACATTTAGAAGAGGAGGCCCGGATGAACTATGTCTTCCTTCCTTTCCAGGCTACACTCCTGACTCTCTCCAAAGGTTTCCTACAATGCTTTGTGCCAGATAACTTTCATCTCCTCCCACCACCCCCTTTCAATTTCCTTTACTGTGTTGTCTTCCCTTCTTAGAATGTAAGCACCTTGAGGGCAGGAATTCTCTTATTTTATGCTGATATTTGTACTTCCAGTGCACAGAACATAGTAAGGACTTAATAAATGTTTGTTGATTTATAAAGTTATGTCCAGAATCCATAAAGAAAACAGGAAGGCAGTAAAGGAAAGAACACTGACTTAAGAATCAGGAACTCTTGGTTTTACCTGGTTTTGGTAGTCACTACATATGAGATCTTTGGTAAGTCACTAAGTCTCATTTTCCTCATCTGTAAAATTATGATGTTGGTCTAGACCCTGGATGATCTCCAAGGTTTTTGTTTTGTTTTCTTACTTTCCAAATCCTATGCTTTTTGTACTAAGAAGAATTCAGCAGCAAAGAGTGGTCAGAAAAAAGACCAGTGATAGATCTAATCCTACTTTACTTCAACATTTATAGCACTGATTTAATCCTAAGGGATTACTCTCAGTAAGCCCCCCCAAAAAAAGGGTTTCTGTTCAGATAAGATACAGATGAAAATTGCGAACAATTACAGGATGGAGCTGTATTTTCATTTTTAAAAAAAGTGGTACTACAAAATATAAGCAGAGGAAATCAGGGTGATGGAAAATACAATTTGGTCAAAAAATGGTACTACGTGATCTATGAGAATACATAGTGTAAAACCAGTTTCCAAATGTGTTTTCTAATAATGCCATACATTTGCATAATTGGTTGAATATTTTTTCACTCTTCATTCATTTCCCTGGTGTTGTATTGACACAATTTAAGTAGTGAGATGGAGCTAAAGAAAATGTGTATGCAAACCACTTAAAATCTACAATTTACTTAAAAATTGATATCATGTGGATTTTACTCATGATCATCAGTTTGTGTTTTTTTGTCCTAGAGTTGCTATCATCTCTACAATTAAGATGCTATTTTTTGGGGGGGTTGTTTGCTTGCTTACCTATGCACTTCAAGAGCAGGCCTTTGACAGTCCCAGCTGGCAATTGTGCCCAGTAACTGGAAAATGTGTATGGATGAGAAATGTTGAGCTAATGAAATTATTTCAAGAAAAATCCATCTGTCAGATTCTTTGGAGCTTGGCACTTCACTGCCTTATCTCATTGACTCCATAAAAGAACATTCTTCTCTTCTGAAGAGGCAAAGAGATGAAAAAGTCAATTGGAATCTGTTTTTTTTTTTCTTTTTTAACCTTTACCAATCTTTGTACTTGATTTTCTACTCATTCCCAAATCATAGTGTTTAGGGATGTACATTCTGAGGCACTAGAATACCACTAAATTACAGTTAAAATTAAAATTATATTCATAGGTGAAATGGAGAAAAAATAGAGTGTAAATGAATATCCAATTAGCATTTAATTTTGAATTAATAATAACTCTAATTACTATAGTTCCATAAGTTATAAAAAGTTGCATTTGAGAGTAATTATTATCCCCATTTTAGAGATAAAGAAATTCAAGCTGTACTAAGGTGACTTGTCCATGGTTATAACATTTTATGATCACAAAAATAGAGCTGAGAATGGCCTCAGGTCATTTAGTCCTAACATTTCATTATAGCTAGCTAGTTAGCTAGCTATCTAGATACATATATAGATACACACACACACACACACACACACACACACATATATATGTGTGTGTGTATGCATACATATGTGTATATATGCATATATGAATATACAAACACATATATGTGTATATACATATATATATATATATATATACTCAAGTATTAATGCTAGGATTTAAATCCATTTATCTTACTTCAATCCCCTTGTATTTTCCATTATATGAAGCAAAGAAATATAGAGTCTATTAGATGGAGAAGTAAGAAGATGGGAGCCTTCTGAAACTATGAACATTTCCACTTTTGACTTTGCACAAGTAATGGTAGCTTGGGACCATTCTGGACTGGTAAAATCTCACATGCCTGCAAAGGATCAACCCATTTGCAAATAATTGAGAATTATCTTTTGCTGCCCAGGAGATGATATACTCTTCCTTCATCCCCCAGTGCCTACTTCCTGCTGGGTCAGTCACAGATATTTTGCAAGTATTGAATAAGCAAACAAAATACAGGTAATAGCTATACACTCCAAATTTATCAATCCTGCCAATCCAGAGCTAAAATGGAAGAAAACTTCCTTCCCCAACTCCCATTTTACTTATAGAAAATCATGTCAAGTGAACTTCACACCAGCTTACTTCCTAAACAGTTACAAAGATGTGCCTCATGCAGTCACTTCACAAGCTTTTTGTCCTTTACGATTGTCGCCAAAAGTTAAAGCAATAGGAAAAGAGGCAGGTAATTAGCAGTTCTAGATTATAAATCATTTCCTTTGTTTCTAAATTCAAACTTGAGATATTTTTCTATGTAAACTTTACTTTTAAAATGAATATTTCCAAGGCATTCTGATGTTATTTTTGAAAATACATGAATATTTATGAATAATTGAAGGCATAAGAGACAGTGGGCATCTATAGTCTGTATCCTGCCTGCTGTTGTATTGTTATTATGGTCAGGTATTCTTTTATTTTTCTTTCTTTTTTATTTTAAAATATCTGGTCAAGAGAAAATGAGTGAAAGAGCTGAGTAGGAGGAGTCAGAATGGTATTTTCCTTCTGTAATTTTGTTTCTGATCAAGGAGATTAAATTCTTATATTTTCACAGCAAACTTTGCTGACTCAAGTGAACAACTCAAGTTGTTCATCTCATGCTGTGTTTTTCATCATTCCATGTACACATATAAACATTATCATGTTAGTAAAGTTCTGGAATTGCAAGGTGGAGGAAATTGTGTTTCTGCCAAGGATCACAGATCACAGTAGCAGAAATTTAGTCAAATGGGCATTTTGAGATGATCAAATCTACCCTTTCCTGCACAGATGAGAAAACTGAGAATGGGAAAATTAAGTAATTGTGTAGGGTCATACAAATAATGAGTAGGATCCAAACCCAGGCCTCCAGACTTGTAATTTAATCAGCATAATGGTGTCCTGGTATGGAAATTCACTCCATCAATGAAGATCAGCAATCCTGAGAAACTGAAAAGTTCCCTCTCATTCAGGGTCACATAGATGTGTCAAAAGCCAGGCTTGAACCATGGTCTTCCTGATGCCAAAGCTTGTTCTTTAACAACTATACCATGCTACCTCTTTAAAAATATAATTAAAATACATAATATTATTTTAAAATTATAGCAGGTATTTTTTTTTGGGAAGACAATCCTTTTACGGAGAGAGAAAGCAAATTTCTTGATTTTGAAAGTTGATAGGACTCTTTGGTTGATTTGTTTGATGACATTATCTTGTCTAAATTAATTAATTTAGTTTAAAAAAATAGGGCTCCCTGGCATGACAAAATAGAATCATTGGAGAAGACATAATTTCATAAATAATTGATCATTTTTTTTTGTGGCCAGCAGCTGTTTGTGATTGATGCACACAGACACATTTACCTCCTGTGTTAAGATTCTTAGGCTGTTTGATCCTTCATAAGAATATAAGAAATAATAATAATAATAATAATAATAATAATAATAATATATAAATATATATTTAATAATATAATAAATATATAAATCCTATAATAGTAATAAATAATAAATAAAATAAAAATAATAAGAAAATACACTTCATCAGCAATTTTCTTCATTAACGAGCTTTGTGTTCATGACATGATGAAACTTTTTTTTTCAACATATATGAGAATTGAGTTGTTTTATAAGGATTCTTAGAGGATTTTTTTTTACAACTTTTTTTACAACTATTTATTTTCTCACCATCCTACTGAGTTACAAGAAATAGAATTTTGGTTCCACAATTTAACATTGATAAGTAATTCTTCATTAATGATTTTTAAAATATAAGTTTTATCATTATACATTAACAAAATGCTAGAGATAATACTCATAGGACTGACTTGTTTAGGAGATAGTAGGAACTGAAGTTTGGATGCTATGAAAACAAGAAAAGAAAGAAATGGTAGTTCCCAACTTACAGAAAGTTCTCCTTTTCACTCTTGTCACCAAATCCTGTTGATTTTTACCTCTGAGATATCTCTTATATACTCTCTCTTCTCTTCTCTGACACTGTTTCAGGCTCCTATAATCTCATCCCTGTACTATTGCAATGGCCTGTCAGTGGATCTCCCTGCCTCAAGTTTCTCCCCACTCCAATGGATCCTTCGTGGGGCTATCCTAAAGTGAAGGCCTGAACATGTCATCCCTTTATCCAATAAACTCCAAAGACCTTCCTAAATAACTTTTTGATTTCTTCCTACATTTCTAAGCTATTTTACACCTTATATCTTATTCTCCACATAGTTGGTAATTCAGTGACACTGGCCCCCATGCTTTCTCTTGCAAGAGAATCTATTACTGGATTCCATGCATTTGCATTGGTTGTATCCATACCTAGATTGCTCTCCCTCCTCATTTCTAACTCCCAGCTTCCTTCAAGTCCCAGCTAAAATCTCACCTTTTACAACAAGCCTATTCTGGTCCCCTTTAATGCAAATGCTTTCCTCATTTTGATTATCTCCAATTTATTCGCTATATGTTATGTTTGTTCATGATTGTTGGCATCTCCCCATCAGAAGGTGAGCTTCTTGAGAGACGGAATTGTCTCTTGACTTTTTTCTTATCTCTAGTGATTAGCACAATGCCTGGAACACAGTAGGTGCTTAATAAATGCCTGTTGACTGAAATTTATTCGTTGTTTCATTTGAGATCAGGAAACATTCATATCTTACACATCCTGAAACTTCTCACAATACATGATAGACACTTGGTATTTCTTAAATTGAGTTAAATTCAGAAAAAAATTTCCTGTATGGTAGTTTCTTTCCAAGACCAGTCAACAAAAGGCTTTTTGACCAATAATTTGTCTGAGAGATAACTGTGATATAGGAATAAGAACACTGGACTTAGAGCAAGAAAATCAGGTATGGAGACCTGTCTCTAACGTTTATAAGCCATAGAAAGATTGTTGTATTCACTGGCTGCTGTTAGCCAACATTTAAAGAGTAAGTTAAGGTTTTCAAGGACAGCTAGGTGGCATAGTGGGTGGAGTGCTTGACCTGAAGTCAGGAAGACTCATCTTCTTGAGTTTAAATCTGGTCTTAGACACTTACTAGCTGTGTGACCCTGGGCAGATCACTTAACCTTGTTTGCCTACCTTCTTTTCCATTCATTAAAATGATAATTATAATAATAATAAAATAGAATGTATATGGTTCTTTGAGGTTTGCTAAGTGTTACAAAGTATTTTATATGTTATCTTATTTGGGCCTCACAATAACCCTGTGAGATAGGTGCTAGTATTATCTGCATTACGGGCAGCTAGATGGCCCAGTGGATAGAGCACTGTGATTGTATTCAGGAGGATTCATCTTCCTGAGTTCAATTCTGATCTCAGACATTAACTAGCTGTGTGACCCTGGGCAAGTCACTTAACCCTATTTACTTCAGTTTCCTAATCTGTAAAATGAGCTGGAACCATCAGAGACTCTTTATTTGATGTGTATAGTTCAAAAGGGAAGAGAATGATGAAGAGAAAAAAGGGTAGAGAAAGCAAGTATTAGTGGCCAACCACTAAGAGAATAGGCATGTATATAAGTAGTTTTGGTAAGTGATCATCTGCACAGGAATAATTTGACCATCACATAATGTAAGACTTACACTGCTAGAGTACTTTAAGGTTTGCAAAGTCCCTTACAAATATTATCTCATTTGATTTGTGTAACAAACGTGGAATATAGATGCTATTATTATCCCCACTTTAGGAGACAGAAGAAGGCAAAGGTTTAGGTGACCTGTCCAGGGTCATGGAACTAGTAAGTGTCTGAGAATGAATTGAACTCCAAGTCTTTTTGATTCCCACATCCAGTGCTCTTACCACATACGTGTACACATGCATACATACACACATGCATATGAGCATGCATGAATACATACATGGATATGCTGGGGCTAGCTTCAAGTGGCTTGAGAGAATCACCTGTTAAATTTTCAGTATGCACATTGTAACTTCAGAAATTGGTTATCACTACAAAGAAGGCTTTGATTAATTACTGTTTATTTTCTAGACTTTTTAAGAGTGTTAATAAATTATGTGCATACATTTTTCCCCTGGAGACCCTGGTTGTTAAACATTTACTAAAACACACCTTTTTTGCTCTGTAAACATTGCTTGAAGTCAGTAGAAATGTAGGGGAATTCTGAGAGGTTGAAGTCATCATCAGACACAGGAGGATTGGTGCCTATAGGCTAATAATAATACTAACAACAACAACAACAATCACTGGAATTTCTGTAGCACTTTAAGGTTTGCGAAGTGCTTTACATCCATTATCTCATTTGAGCCTAACAGCAACCCTTCATACATATATGGGTGAATCCATGCATGCATATACATACAAATACATGTATATGCATTTACAGGTTAGCCTCTCTAGTTTAGAAAACTTTATGTTCAAATTTGTCTAACACAAGAGAAGCTACAAGGGAAGCTGTTTCTTCTTCCCTAAGCTGTGCACTTAAAGGAATTCCCATTTCACTCAAGGTATCTAAGGGGAGAAAAAATAAAGATAGCAATAAAGCATTTAACTGTGTACCATTTTGTAGTACCTAAATAATCATCACCTCTAGCATAAAGGAATGATTGTCTCCCATTACTTGGAAGTGGAAATATGCATGTGTGAGAAGAACAGAGACCAGCATTTTTAAAAGAAATTTCAGTCCGTTTAATGGTGATGCATTGTTGAACTCAAACAGTAAATAAACTAAAATGATATTGAATGAAGCCACTGAGCTCTTTGGAGGAGAAAGAACTTCATAAATCCAGGCTTGTTTCTTCAGGTTTGTTGGCATGCCCAGACTTCCAGGTAGAATGTTCTTGTCTTATGTAGAGGATTTGAAATAGTTCCCTCGGTTTCTTAGCATTGAAAAAATCACATGGTTTTTGTTTTTTAATTCTCCCCCCCCCCCACAATAATAACAAGAACAATAAAACCACTGGTATAAATGGAAGAGGGATCTTCTGATTCTGAAACTCAGCCTGCTTCTTTATTCAAAGCAACCTGTTATTGTCAGGACATGGTGGGAGCCAGGTTAATTAAACCTCCTATTCTTTATGGAATGGCAAATAAGCATTTGAATCTATGGTACTTCTGAAGAAAAATACTGAGCAAAGCTCAAGGTTTGAAATTCTGGTGAAATAGCTCCCATACCCTTAGGGCATTCCAGGGTAAGCTGAGCCCAGGAGGGCAAAAGTCACAATTCAGGAACTTGGCATATTTTTCTGATGGCAGGGAAAGAAAAATGCACTTTTCTATATTGCTTTCTCTTTGGGTTAAGATTCAGTTCCATTGAAGAGTATAGGTTGTGAATCTTTTGGCTACAGAGGATTATATTTTTCTAGTTTATTAATCTTTAGACTACAATAATAGAAAAAAGAGATAAGGATTGTCTGACAGAGAAAGGAGGCCAGCCACATAGAAATCAAATCTAGATGGGAACCTGCCAAAAAACAAACAAACAACAAAACAAAACAAAACAACAACAACAACAACAAATCCCGCCTACTATCCTGTGTGTTGTTATTTGCTCTATAGTTACCCTTCCTATTCCTGGAGTCAGAAAGACCCATTTGAATCTTATCTCTTATGATTACTATCTGTCAGACAAAGAAAAGTAACTGACCAATTCAAAACTTCAGTTTTTTATCTGTAAAAGGGGTTCAGTAATACTTGTAATTCCCACTTTATAGGTTTGCCCCAAGATTCAAATGAAATAGTGTAGGTAAAGTACTTTGCAACCTTTTCAGTACTAAATGAATAGCAGGTATAATTCTTTTTCTTATTGTTCTTGTCTTACATTCAAAGTAGTTCCAATAGAAATGTTCCTAAGACAAGTCACTATGCTATCCTTTTATATTTAATACTTGATTAACTACTGTGCAGACAAAAAGATTGCTTTTTGCAATTGAATTAAGAGTGTTTGAATATAAGCTAATCTTCTGAAACAATCATCAGGATGACTCCAGAAAACTGACTGGATGACTAGAATGCTGTACACTTCATCCTGTTCTTATAGGATTTTAATGGCCCCCACTACATCTCTGTTTTGAAAGATTTTCATTCCTTAGAGTTTGAAGGATATGAATATTCAGTATCGTGACAGTATTAAAAAAAAAGCTCTTAATGTTTTTAGGTCATTATTTTGTCTGGGAAATGGTGGGCAACAGTTCTTTCTGTTATAATAGTCTAGTTCCTGCACCATTTATTTGTTGAATTCTCAAGGATATTTTCCAATTGGAATTTCAGTAAGTCAGTCAATCAACATTTATGAAGAGTTACTGTGTGCCAGATGCCAGAGATCCAAAGAGAGACAAAAAGCAGTCCCTGCTTTCAAGGAGCTCACAGTCTAATGTGGGAGACAATACGCAAACAGCTATGTGCAAGAAGATATACATATATATTTATAGACATACACCTACATACATATAGCACACCCATTATATATATATATAGCATATGTGCATGTGCATATACATGCCATATACGGGCATATATACACATACATGCATGTACACACATATATATGTATCACACACATAAACAATACCTGTGCATACACATACATGTGCATATTCACATACATACACACATATACATACAGATACACATACACATATACATGTGATATGTATAAACACAATATACAGATATAATACATGTGTATATATGTATATGTGGACATGTGTATGTGTGCATACAGTGTATGCATATATACATTTACACATATGTGTATATAGTACATGCATGTACGCATGTATATGCATGCACACATGTATGTGATATACACACATACATACATACATACATACATACATACATACATACATACATACA